>NC_057751.1:3497504-3503455 GCF_004010195.1 Chiloscyllium plagiosum
GGGTTGTGGGACTATGAGGTTGGAGGCGGTGGATGGGAGATCCCCTGAGGTGATGAGGTTATGGCTGGTCTGGGAGATGATGGTTTGGTGGTGGGGGGTGGGGTCATGGTCAAGGGGGCAGTAGGAGGAGGTATCTGCGAGCTGGCGTTTGGCCTCAGCGGTGTAGAGGTCGGTGCGCCAAACTACTACCGCGCCTCCCTTGATTTCACAACACCAACTCAAGGTACAGGAGACTCCGGGAAGTATTGTAATAACAAGAGGGTTCAGGCAGGATTAGGAAGGGTATTGTTATGTGCTGAGGTCTGACGGTTACTTGTTCCTTCATAAAGCAGTTCCAGTTTACATTAGTAACGACCTGTGTCTGTAGTGATTTGATCATTCCAGTTTTGTGGGAGACCGGGCTCAATTCATTCCTAACTGATGAGTCCAAAAGGGCTCAGACAACAGACCACCATTGTCACCAATGATGAGATCTGTTTTGCCAGTTTCACCCTGAGATCTGAAAACTGTCCAGTAATACCGTCATTCCCAAAGAAGGGCTTTTGCCCCAGATGTCGATTTGCCTGCTCCTCGGATGCTGCCTGACCTGCTGTACTTTTCCAGCACCACACTAATCTAGACTTGAATCTCTAGCATCTGCAATACCCACCTCCTCCCAGTAATACCACCAGCTGAGATCATCACAGTGACAGTTTAATATTTATAGTCACTATTTCAGACACTCAAAAGGTTTTTCCTTCCAACACTGTTCTTTTAAAATCTGGGTCCATCTTTCAGTCCAACAGATATGATCGATTCAGGACTTTTTACTGAAACACACATCAGAACAGAGCAGCTTTTCAATGACAGATGAACAATCCCTCACCAATACATCTTTTAAACTTCAGACAGCAATCTGTTTTGAGTCAACAAATTCATCTCATCCTGCACAAAGCCATACATCATAACAGTGATCAGATCTGGAACCAGCCAAACCTCAGGTAGTACTGTGAACCAAGAACCTAGAACATCGAGCAGTATAGCACAGAACACGCACTTCAGCCCACGGAGGTAAAGGCTCATCTGCCATTCCAGAACTGAAATGCTGAGTTATACCCAAACTTTAGGCAGGCCATTCAGCCTGACTGGACTGGACTGTACTGGTGTCTGTGTTGATATGAACCTCTCTGGTTCACCCTCTCACTATTTCCTCTGTTCCTTTCTCCCTCTGTTTTTATCAGTTAGCTTGCTTTTAAACTTGTCCAAAACTATTCACCTGCCCTTTAAGGGAGCAGGTCACACATTCTCCCCACTCACAGGGGTGAACCAGTCTGAATTGAATTCATGGGTGACTGCCTCCAAACTGAGCTGGTTGTTCACATGATACTGAGGAGATGTGATCACCTTCTCAGCCCCTGCAGACCTGCACAGATAGAGTCCCAGAACAGGAAGAGTTGCTGAGCTGTCAATTACCCAGATCTGGCCCAGGGTCTGCGTTTGTGCCTGTGGTGGGATGTAGATGCTCGGGAGATAATTCCCGGTCTTGCTCCTCATCTGGTCAGCAGCTCTACCTGTCGTGCCAAGAGGCCGTGCTGACTTGTGCCAAATCGGGGGAGTGTGTGTATGGACAGTGCCAGGTCAACCCCTTCTGAAAGGTCCCTGACCAGTGGGTAGAGGTGGGGAGCGCCTGACTGCCTCTTCAGCTTGGAGTCAGTGATCAGATTGGCTGAAGGATGGTTTTACCATCTTATCCAAAACACCATCTCTCTGACAGTGCAGCACTCCCTCAGCACAGACATGCAGTGTGACATCTTAGGTTGTGTACAGTCACATTAAACAAGGCAGTAGAGAGTACAGATTGAGCGTGACAGAGTTAATTGTCACCCAAACTGTGATCACAAATGAAAATAACCCCTTCATCAGAGAGGAACTGTTTTGTACTGTGGGTATCCAACAGGTGGTCTTACTAGGAGCTGTACACTTGTAGTTAAACACTTGGCTGGACAAAGCAGTGAAAGATTCAGAGGAAACCAAGCAAAGTTTACACAGTTTCCTCCTGGTCTTTCATGATTCTTTTCCTGGTTGTCTCTGGAGTACAGAGTGGCAAGTGTTCATCACCAAGCCACTGAGGTGCCCAGACCTTTGGCATACTTGTTGACGGGTTGGACCGAAGGGTCTGTTTCCATGCTGTACATCTCTATGGACACTAATAACAGAGAGAGAGTGGGGTTATTGAGTGTTGAATCCTGTTGACAGTCCTGCCTAATTCCAACAGCAGCAGTCCTCCCTCAGCATCAAACAGTAGTGAGGCAGAACCATCAGCATAGCTCTGATGTTTAACAACGCACCGACCCATACGGAGCAACCACCTGAGGCTGCTCCGTATTTGGAAAAACTTACCTTCCACCTCAGAACAGGAGCACGTAATCCATACACAGTGTTTAAACAGGGCATTTGGCCCATTGAGTCCATACTGACCCTCCAAACAGCATCCCACCCAAACTGCACACACCCACCCCCAATCTTCATTTCCCATGGCTACACATCCCTGGACTGTATGGACAATTTCCCATAGCCAATCCATCTTTGGGACTGTGGGAGGAAACTGGAGCACCTGGAGGAAACCCACGCAGACACGGGGAGAAGGTCTGTGTGGAGATTGCACAGTCGTCCAGAGGCTGGGATTGAACTTGGGTTCCTGATGCTGTGAGCCACCAGTACCACCCACCAAGAAACAGCAAGTTTTCTTTAAGAACACCTCTCGAGACTCTCTCTTGTTACAGAGCGGAAGGAGAAAGTGAGGTCTGCAGATGCTGGAGATCAAAGTTGAAACTTTATTGCTGGAACAGCACTGCAGGTCAGGCAGCATCCAGGGAACAGGAGATTCGACGTTTCGGGCACAGGCCCTTCTTCAGGAAAGGTGCTTGTTTGACTCCAACAGGGCAATCCAGGAGGAATTGGAAATAATATTGAGAGGCTTCAGACTCACCGTCAGACAGCTCCAAACAGAGGCAACTGGTCTCGCCAACACCAATTCCTATCATCCCTCTCATGGGGAAGACTCAATCTACTATTCTCCCTCCTGTGTCTGTCATGAACAGTGATGAAACGAGTTGCAGCAATCCATAATACACTCGAACCATCTGTAAATTCTGTTTTCAGAGTCTGGGAGAGAGGGTGTGTAGAGAAAGAGAATCAAACTTTGTTTAAGAAGGATTGAAAAACACAGTGAGGTGGTCAAATCCTGATCTCCTGCTCACTCTCTCTTCCCCCATCTTCCTGACGAACTGAAAACCATGGGCTTACCTCCTTCAGTTAGCAGAACCCGCGTCAGCCCCTGGGACAATTCAATGAGACCACCCCCTGCCCTGAAATACTCAGTGCCCAATTGGGGTATTTGGTGCCCCATTTTGAAATAACAAGCGCCCAAAACATTTCCTTGGGGAAAAATAAACTTGCAGAAGTAGGGAAGAAAACATCTCAGAAAAATGTAACAGTGAAGCCCTTCTTCACACAGACTTGCAGCAGACATTGAGAAACCAGTGGTTTACTGGAGATAAAGCTCTGAAAAAACCACACAGAGGGTGGTGATCGACTCTACAGTAGAAGTGAAGCATTGGAGAGACATCAGTTTTGCATTGAGTTGAGCATTAATCAATTTTGAGGCACACCAAACCACATTGAAGAGGGTTTGACCCAAGCAGGATAAACCACACAAACCTGAAACAGTCCTTTTTCACACCTACTCAAAGACTCTGCAGGTAAAGTTGACTCAAAGTTCCCAGAGGTAATCAGAGCTGTTGACAGAGAGCTCGAGTTGGGCTGCGACCAGGCCTTGCACTGTCAGCTGCCTTTGAAGTCAATCCTGAGAGGGTGGAGAGATCTGTAACACAAAACAGCCCTCCGACTGTGTGGTGAGTTCATGACAGTCATCATTTATCCCAGACAGTGAACACACTACTTACAGGAGTCTGCTGTTATCAGAATTAATCAACTCATGCCTTTGTTCACTTCAGTGGCCTCTCCCAACATGGGCATCATTCTCTTGACATTGTAGGTGTTTCCTGATTAAACAGTCTTCAAGAAATCATCTCTGGTCACACAGCGGGAACTTTCAGACACCCTCTTGTAGTTAAGCAATAACCAGAGGCAGAGGCCATTCGACCCATCAGCACTGATGCACCATTCATTCAGCTCAGGGCTTTCCTGTATCTCAACTCCATCTACCCTCCAGATCCCCAATGTCCGAAGACAACAACGCTCAATCATCTTCACCTGAATGTTCCAACTGATTGGATGGGGGGTACGCAAGATTTGACATTGTGTTTCATTCAGTCATGGGACATGTGTGTCCCCGGCTGAGTCTCCCGAGTTTCCCTGGAGGACGTTGTGGCGAACTGCCTTCCTGAACCACTGCAGTCCTCGTGGCGTAGAGATCCCCACAGAGTGCTGTTTGGGAGATCCTTCCAGGGTTTTAACCCAGAAACCCTCTGGACGACAGAGGACGTCCCAAGCACTCAGGGACAGATTGAGCCATTCAGTACAACATGTGTTACCTGAACAGAGAACATGTAGCCACACAGTAATTGTGGATTGGTAAATCTAGTGACTGTCTGGAGAGAGGGATAGGCAGAGAGAGATGGGACTCTCCACTGTCACACATGGTCAGGTGCCAAGGAAACTTCAATGGGATGGAGTTAAAGAGAGAGAGGAAAATGCACAATGGTCTGAACTGCTGGGAGTAATCTCAGACCGTGAGTATGCCGAGGGTCTGGAGTCCCACACAGGCCAGACCAGGTAAACATGGAAGACAGCAGTGAACCAGATGGGCATTTCCGGACAATCAGCAGGAGTTTGACGGGCACCATGAGGACTGACTTTTCAGTCCGGGCTTTTATTGAGTTCCAGTATAGCCTGGGATTCAAACACCTGTCCCTGGGGATTTGGATTCCCAGCCCAGAGACATTATCACAAATGGGACCAGGTTAATGTTTTGGGAACAAGGGTTACGACCCACCATGAGAGATGGCGACATCTGAATTTAACGTCAATCTGGAATGAGAAAGAAAGGACAGTGGCAACCACGTAATCATTGCTGATTATGGTGACACATCTGCATGGTAGGAAATGAAATCTGCCAATGCTTACCTGGTCTGGCCTACATGTGACTCCAGACACACAGTTGACCTTCCAAGGCCCTCTGAAATGGTTTTACGTGCTCCCCATTTATAGAACACTCCCTGGCACATATCCGAGAGCAATTAGTCACAGGCAATAGATGTCAGCATCACAACCCAGGTACAAATATGACACAGGAGGTACAGTTAATAAGTTTGCAGATGACACCAATATTGATATTGTAGTGGACAGCGAAGAGGATTACCTCAGATTACAACAGGATCTTGATCAGATGGGCCAACGGGCTGAGAAGTGGCAGACCGAGTTTAATTTCGATAAATGTGAGGTGCTGCATTTTGGAAAAGCAAATCAGGGCAGAATTTATACACTTAATGGTAAGGCTCTGGGGAATGTTGCTGAACAAAAAGACCTTGGAGTGCAGGTTCATAGCTCCTTGAAAGTGGAGTCGCAGGTAGATAGGATAGTGAAGAAGGTGTTTGGTATGCTTTCCTTTATTGGTCAGAGTATTGAGTACAGGAGTTGGGAGGTCATGTTGCGGCTGTACAGGACATTGGTTAGACCATTGTTGGAATATTGTGTGCAATTCTGGTCTCCCTGCTATAGGAAGGATGTTGTGAAACTTGAAACAGTTCAGAAAAGATCTACACAGACATTGCCAGGATTAAGGATTTGAGCTATAAGAAGAGGATGAAAAGGCATGGGCTATTTTCCCTGGAGCGTTGGAGGCTGAGTGGTAACCTTACAGAGATTCATAAATTCATGAGGTGCATCGATAGGCTAAATAGACAAGGTCTTTTCCCTGGGGTCGGGGAGTCCAGAACGAGAGGGCACAG
>NC_057751.1:3503955-3506997 GCF_004010195.1 Chiloscyllium plagiosum
TCTGTTTCCATGCTGTACATCACTATGACTCTATAATTGTTTGCTTGCTTTTTCCTAGTGCCAAGGACGTAAGGAAGATGAGGATTTGGAAGTTGAGGTAGTGAGAGACAAAGAACCATTGGATGCTTGTGAAGACAGGGATCAGGGTAGTATGGAATGCAATGCCAGTGCTCAAGCGGCTTCTATTTGAGAAAAGAAAGGGACTGATTTTCTTTCATTTTCTTCAGTTTTCCCATCTCCATCCTTTGGCGATGGCTGATGAAGTTATCCCGCTGGGTTCCTGGAGAAAGTCAGTCCTTGGTTGGAAGGCATGCTGACCCAGGCCCGCGAGAAGAGTCTCCAAAGATCTCGCAGCTCAGTGACTCACAGGCCTGGTGTTAAAACTTACTTCATTCCTACCACGGACACTCTGACACACACAGTTACAGAGATACAGAAATGAAGTGGTGTGCAGCATGTGTAAGGAGAGTATCCCATTCAGCAGTAAGGGGAGGAGCTTCACATCGTGAAACTGCCATTCATATTATTATCTCAATGCACATCTTGTGCACGTTACTGTATCAGCACAGCTGAGGAAATACATTTGGTACACGACAGGGAGGCAGCCTCACAAAGGAGGCACTTTAGCTCCTGAGGATAGACCCCTTCATGCACTTGTGGGAGTCACATCACTGAGGAGAGTCCCCTCTGCAAAACTGAGTCAAAACTTACCTCAAAGTTAGCAAATGAGGAGACAATTGCTTCGGTCTGGGGATTATGCATTCTCTCATTCAAAGATAAGTCACAAATAAACAGAATGAACTCCCCAGTCACAAAGCTGAGAAAGCTCTTCATTGCAAAAGCACTTGTTGAGATGTTTTGGAAGTGCGAGTACTGATGGTGACAGCGGTGTTCCACATGAGGCGGACAAGAATTGAAATTTCCCTTGGCAGTACATTTTGCTGGCACAGAGGGAAAACATAGTGAGGTGCTAACGATAAGAAGGCACACAGGTTTCAATTCTGCAGAGAAAAAGTGAATTCTCGGTGAATAGGAAAACATATCTTGTGAAGAGGAAGTCTGGTGATGGTCTGGTTTTTTTTTGGGAAGAAATATAGCCTTCCAAAATCTCAGCTTGGTCAAATAAGGAATGGCTATTGTCCAAACCATAAAAAACAAGGAGAAAGTACTGTCGAACAACTCAGCAGAGGGACCTGACTCTTCCTAATTCTTCCTGATTGGATTTGACTACGCTTACAACTTAATCACACCGGAAGTTGGAAAGTACAATGGGGTGTGTCATGTGGAAAAAAATAAAGATGGTTTGGAAAGAAATGCCCGGGGGCTGACCCCACCCTCTGCAGGCCTGCCCCCACACTCAAATGTCAGCTCATCATATTATCAATCCCAAGGGTTTAGACTGACTCAGTAAACAGACCAAGAATAGATTGGTGAGAGAGTGCTTTGTTCCAGAGGGATTTTGAACAAAAGCACTTCTCAGGCTGCAGTGCTTTCTGCTACTTGGTAGCATGGTGAACTGTACCGACCGGTGATGCTCTAAAAGGAGCACGTGTAGGCTCATTAACTCTGTGAGAAGAAAGATAAGGAAGTCCTGTGTTTCTGCAGCTCCTTTTGGCAGGCTCAGAATGTTTCAAAGGCCGGTATCGCCAAGGATTCGCTTCTTGTGTAATCACTGTTGCAACAGGAGCAAACTCAGCAGTCAATCTACGAACAGCCAAATCCCACAAACAGCGGTATGATCCATAACCAGATAAGCCGCTAAAGTGACAGAAGGCTGTGTTGCTCCCTGGAACCAGGATACCTCCCCCCGCCACACCACTTCATGTTTGGAAGGCTGACCAATGAGGCCTTTTACACCCGGTTGAGAGGACAGGCAGGTACCATGCTTAAACAGCTACCTTCAAGGTAACACTGGCCACTCCTCACAGACCCACCAGGCCATGAACAGGCTCTTTGTAAACCAACTGGATAGCCCTTCCCTCTCAGTCCTCAACTCGTCACACGTGTGTGAATCCCGGAAACAACAAATAAAAAAAGATGAATACATTCAATAAAATAAAAAGGATGTTTGCCAAGGAAGAATTTTGTCCTGTGTTTGTTTGAGACAGATTTATCTCTCTTTCCGATAGATTCCAGGGCAATTCCAGAAAGTCCGCAAACTGCATTTGGGAATGGTAGTAATTGCTGTAGCAGAATAATGAGGGAGCGTTACCGTACATCGATACCCGACCTGGGAGTCCCTCACTTCTATGGTTGCTATGTAAATTGCTTTATTTTAAAACTCAAACTTCCTTTACTATGGAAATGGAGAGCAGCACAAACATCTGATGTGAGCCACACATTCACCTCTGCACTGAGGAATGAGGGAGGTTATGGGGGAGTTGTTTTATGTTTTTCTGCTCCAGGAAGCCTCGGTTCAAGTCTTATCTGGTCCGAGGATGTGTTATCAAACACAACAGGCTGATTAAAACCTGAGGATGGGTTCTCCTGAAGTGAATGGCTCTGATATCAGTTTCTGTTCCATTGTCACATCATGACTCTGACATTAGCATTTGCAACTTGCAGGATAGACATATAAATGTTGTAATCCGCTCAAACATAACAAGCCATGTCAGACAATTAAATACAACATTGACACTCAGTTAAGATTTACTTTGTGAGATTGTGTGGAAAAAATGGCAAACTGTTGTCAATTTTACATCTCTACAATTTTCACGGTGCTTTGGGTCAAAGAGCAAGTCCACCATCACACTCACCATTATCCCAGCTCCACACTCCCCATCATCCCAACACCTCACCCACCACCATCCCAGCTCCACACTCACAATCATCCCAGCTCCTCACCCACCTCCATCCCAACACCACACTCACCACCATCCCAACACCACACTCACCACCATCCCAGCACCACACCCACCACCATCCCAGCTCCACACTCACAATCATCCCAGCTCCTCACCCACCACCCTTCCAACACCATACTCACAATCATCCCAGCACCTCACCCACCTCCATCCCAACACCACACTCACCACCATCCCA
>NC_057751.1:3507692-3541129 GCF_004010195.1 Chiloscyllium plagiosum
TCACCCACCACTATCTCAGCACTACACCCACCGCCATCCCAGCACCATACCCACCACCATCCCACCACACCCACCACCATCCCAGCACAATATCCACCACCATCCCAAACGGCCTGTTTCCACACTGTGGGGAATCGAATCTAATCTCATCTAATTCTCATTCCTTGTGAGTCTCCTTTCAGTGAGTGCAGACATTCCTGGTGCATTTCAACATTGCCTCCAGGGTTTAAGAGCACCCTTTCCCCAAACAGGCGGCTTTCAATCTGGCACCATTTAAATCTCAGCAGTACTAAGGGCCCTCCTGTATGCATTGGACATGTGCATAATGTACAGCAGGCACCTTCAATCCCTTGAAGAATATCACTCATGACACCACTGCTAAGTCCTCCAGATTGGCTGTCCAATGTCAGTGCGGTCTCCCAGACTGACATCCCCAGTATCCAGGCACTGGTTACAGTCAATCAGCTGAAGTGGGCTGGGCCACTTTCTCCACAAGCCTGGCACAGGACTCCAAGAGCAAACTCTCAACTCTCACAGCATGGAGTTACCAGGAGGACACAGGGAATGCTTCAAGGATGTCCTGAAAACTTCCTGAACAATGCAGTATCCCAATGAACCCATGGGAATCTTCCGTCCAAAATTGCACAAACTGCATCTGAACATGTACTGCAGAAACTCAGCAAGGCTAATAAGACAGCACCTTCCAAACCCACGCCAATTTCCATGTGGTAGGACAAGGGAAGTAGATACGTGGGAACACCACCCTCTGCAAGTTCCCCTCCAAGCCACTCACCATCCTAATTTGGAAATATATCATCGTTCCTTCACTGTCACTGGGTCAGAATCCTGGAACTCCTCTGTGAATGGCATTGTGGATCTACCTGCAGCATGCTGACTGAAACAGCTCAAGGAGGCAGCTCACCACCACCTTCTCAAGGGACAACTAGGGACGGGCAATAAATACTGGACCCAGCCAGTGATACCCCAAATTCCATGCATGAATGAAAGAAGAAGAAGCTGGCCATGTTGAGTGTCTCCAACAGGTCCTGCTGGAGGCCAAGCACAGACAGTGAACAGAGTGTGTGAACAATCCACATAGCTGCCTCACCGGCACTGCAGTGTTCACTTACCTTTGGACCCACAACTCCACACCAGAACACAAGAGAGTCATCTTTGATCCTGAGGGAGAAGATGGAGACAGCGAGCTGGAAAGGATGAGAGTTGTGTTGAGAAGGTGAGAGAATGGCTCCAGATAAATTCCTCATTAAGACAGCCAGTGCAGACATGATAGGCCAAATGGCTTCCTTGTGAACTGTAACCAATTTCCATCGTGATAGGTTCAGATGTCCACAGTTGACCTATCCTCGGTTTCCCTATCCAGAAATAGGCAGTGTTGTGAAGGGAAATTCCGCTGGCAAGGCTGAAGCACACTTCTCTGGTCAAACTTGATGTCCTCCGCCCTGACCCAAACATCTGGTCTGCACCTGCCAGTAGCTGCCTTTTGGAACAACCTACTGAAAGGTGTGGGGAGCTGTGCCGTGCTGACTCTATCCATTATTTTTACATCCATTCAGACAGACGAACCCAGTGCTGGTGTGTGTGCTCTACACGGATCACCTCACCTTATCTCACTCAGTCAGCACATCCTTGTCTCCCCAACATTTCAGTGAACTTACCGTGTAATCCCTGAGGCTGTGGCCTCCTTTCAGGTGTTTGGCCAGAAGCCTCGACAGACTCTTTAACATTCCTCCTCCCTTTCCAGCTGCTCCTGCCTCATCCCCACTTGGATCTTGTCCCCGAATCTATGACAGACAGACACCAAAATAATGTGGTGGAGCTTCACAACGTTCATCATTCTTCCTGCAACACATTCTCCCTTCCTTTTGGTTGGTCCTTCTTTATTTGCATTTTAACAGATACTTTCTCATCAACCTGTTCCAAGATATAATGATGCAAGGTGGGACTTGAACTCAGACAGAGCAACCCTACCTTAACAATACTGCAAATCACAAATTAATTCCCAACATCTATTTGCCTTATTATTTCAAACTCCGAGGCATTTAATATCCCCTTCACAGAATTGAATTGGAAATTGTTCACATTTCACATTTCTGGACAGCAACATTTGAAATCGAGGGCAGGAAAAGAGAGGCCAATCTGACCTGATAATAATGCATCATCCCTTGATACTGTCTGCTGCTTCCTGCAAGTCCATGGAGAGGCTGAAAAGGCAGAAAATTCTCTGGAGAATTCTCCGCGGAGCCTGTCAAGGGATCAGAATCGGTTCAGGACACCAGATGGATCAAAGGGAATCTCTAAAGCAACTTGCTGTCACTGATTGTAAGGCACTTTGGGAATCCGAAGGTTGGGAAAGGTACTTGATGTAAGCTCATTTATCTTGCTCCTTTCTTTCACTGAGACATTGGAATCTTCAATCAGGAACTTTGGTCTTGAAGACTGATTTCTGGTGAAAGATGGCAGTGGAGTAACAAGGCTCTTGCCCAGGGCCCATCCGCTCCGATCTGCTTTCCTATTTCACTTTATTTTCCTTTCCTTTTGGTTTTCTTTTCTGTGGTGGGTTGGCCAGCAGCAGCAAGGGTGGGCCACATGCAGAGTGGCAGATGTGGCTGCTCATGGCGATAGGAGGCTGCTGCCACATAAGGCCATTCTCCTGCCATTCGGGGCATGTGCCAGCGATCAGGGATAGTGGCCTTGGCAGCAGGAGACTCTTCAAGATGGTGGCACTGGCAAGGTGACATCTGCAGACGAGGCATGACTTGGCCTGACTTGTCAGGGGCCCTGGTTGCTGGACGAGTGTGGGCTCAGTGGTGAAGAGATGGTACATAAAATGGGATGACTCCGACATGGGTGGTTCTGGGGCAGGCTGTGGAGGTCTCCTGTGGCACAGACAGGGTCAGAAAGACTGTTATTCTCAACTTCTTACTTGGTTATTTTTCTAATTTACTCCTATAACCTATAATTTTGGACTATTTATTTCTTAACTTTTCTGATTTCATTTTATTTCCTAAGAATTTGATGCCAAATATCTGTACCAAGGTACCCAGTGCCTAAAATGGCGTTGTAATGCGGCGATGGTTGACTTTTCACTGAACACATTTGAGTACATATCACAATAAAGCTAGTTTAATTCAATTCAAGACAATAAGTGAGCACCCACTACACAAATCGACACTCTCCATTCACCATCTTACCACCCTCTGAGAAATCCAGTCTTATCCAACTTGACAGTAGCAACTGTAACGGAGCAAATTTCATCATCACCATCGTCTCTACCACATCAGGAGCCTTTTCGAAGGCAATGTAATTTCTCATTTCCATCCCGACACTCAGTGAAACAAGCTTGAGGAACAGATCCTGAGTGAAAAAATCAGGTTTATCCACATGCAGGCAAAGATACAAAAGAGAGAAGTGACCTGTCTTCCTCAAAGCAGGGCTGGCTGGAAATTCCACTTCACAATACGGGCCTTTATCTCAAAACAAATGGAAGGAAAATCAAGTCCGGTTCCACCATGGTTGGATAATGTCTCCTGCTCAGATTTTCTCTCTGTCTTCAGCCTGCACTGTTTTGGGTGGTGACTGGGATCGTCAGGAGCTCGGCACATTGGATGGAGTAGTGATGAAAGCCTGTGACAACATTGTTATGGGCAATCTGTCGTGGTATTGTTCTGTGGCGTGTCAGGATACACAGATCCTCTTTGAATCTGACTCTGGGTGATCCTCATGTTGTTGTTTCATTCACTTTCAATCCACTGCTCTGCTTGTCTCCCTTCTTATTTCTCTCTCGTGCCAACAACTCTCTTTTGTGATGGTGTTCTAGGAGAAGGGGCTGTATTTGCATTGGGAGTACAAGGGCATGTAGCCCAATTAGCTTCCTTCCCATCATCTTACCTGACTAGTCCTGCTTCCTCACACCCATCATATCCTTTCCCATTACTCATTACCAACTTCCATGTCCCTCTTGCCTGCGTTGCTCCTCCTGCTTCCTCCCTCTTGAATAAGCTGCTCACCCTGTTCTGCTCAGCTCTCTGTCCCTCACACACCCATAAATCTCCATTCATTCCCACTACTTAGACTTGCTCTACTAAGGACAGTTGACATGCGGCTGGAGGAGCAATAACTAGTTTCTCTCTTCCTCTATGATAATGATTTCCATCAAAGAGAATTGACTAGCTTTCAAAACCCAACCAATTTGTTTTGAAAATAAATCAAATTAGAATGAGGTAAGTTACTGCATTTCTGCAGTGTCTGTCTGGCCTACAGATATGAGAAGTTAGAATCTGTGCAGAGGTGTTCATACTTTGGTATTGATATTGATATCTTTGCGTTGGCAACACAATACAGGTGAGGTCATGAGCTGAGTTCAAAATGTAATCTTTATCTCATTACAGTATTACACAATAAAAGACAAACTTCCCACCCCTGTCTTTCTCTCCATTTTGTCCTGACTGCACTACCTCTCCCAAAGAAATGCTTTAACAGATGTGTCATCACAACACACTCACTGCTCTCCCTCACACACACAGGCACATCCTCTTAGCTCAAAGAATAACTCCTTTGTGTGTTTACCTGAATGAAGCTTTGAAATGTCCCTTCTTGTTCCTCTTCATTTAATTTGAAAAAAAAGGACAATCTACTTTAAACTGGAGGAAAAGTGTTCCCTTGTGACAGCTGACGACAGCAGAAATTGCAACTTGCACACCTGATTTTTGGAAGGGGCTGTTTCCCAGTTTCAGGGATGAGGAAACATAATTATGGGGATGGAATTTGGCAGAGGTATTCAAAATCATGAAAAGCCTGGGCAGATTCAAAAGGAAGAAATTGTTCCCACATGTAAAACAGTCAAATTGAAACTAATTGGCAAATGAAGCACAAGTGACATCAGAGAAAACTTTCTCATGCAGCAAGCGGTTCAGGTCTGGAATACACTGCCTGAGAGTGTGATGGAGGCAAGGTCAGTTATCTGGAGAGGAACAATGTACACAGTCACGGGGAGAAGGTGAGAGAATGGAGCAAAGTAAATTGCTGATTTGGAGAATCTGTGCAGACATAATGGGCTGAATGGCCTCCTTCTGTGCTGTCAACAACACTGTGTCTCCATGAAGCCTTCAATTTAAGTGAGTAACTGAGGCATTAAGACATGATTCGATGAGTACCTTGCATCCCATTGTTGTGGAATACGTGTATTTACATTTTTTGTGAAAACCTTCTTCACAAGTTCAGTTATTT
The DNA here is from genome assembly GCF_004010195.1 of Chiloscyllium plagiosum. Lineage (NCBI taxonomy): Eukaryota > Metazoa > Chordata > Chondrichthyes > Orectolobiformes > Hemiscylliidae > Chiloscyllium > Chiloscyllium plagiosum. The sequence continues at coordinate 3,512,940 of NC_057751.1, forward strand.
TGGGTAAAAAAATGACAGTTGACTAAAAGAAAACTGAAGGCACTTTGAGAGCCTTGTTGGAGCTTGTTGAGCAGATTGCTTATCAGTTTGACGGCATTGTGCAGGCATTTTCCATTAAGGCATAAATTGAATTTAAACACAAGTGGTAACGTGAAAAGGTTGAGTGAAACACATAAACAGGAAGTTGAGGGGCACAGACAGGAAGTGAATGCAGATGTTACATTTTTCATTCAGTATGGTTATAAATGTAGATCTGCTGTGTAATTCTGGAAGTGTTAAACTTGTTCCATGTTTTCGACACTCGTCAGGTTTCCATGACCCCACTGATTCACTGCCACATCAGTTCAATCACACACCATCAAAGCTTAGTGACATTTCTTCCAGAGTTCATAATCAAGGCTAAAATTCATTGCACAATGGAAGGAGCGTCATATTTCAGAAGGCAGTTGCCAAGTCAATCATACTGTCATGGGTATGAAGTCACATGTAGGCCAGATTGGGTAAGTACAGTGCCACATCCACAAAAACACACTCTCTCCACCACCGACACTCAGTGGCAGCAGTGTGTGCTGTCTGTAAGATGCACTGCAGAAATTCATCAAAGATCCTTAGACAGCACCTTCCAAACCATGACCACCACCATCCAAAGGGGCAAGGGCAGCAGATACTTAGATTAGATTAGATTACATTACAGTATGGAAACAGGCCCTTCGGCCCAACAAGTCCACACCGACCCGCCGAAGCGCAACCCACCCATACCCCTACATTTACCCCTATACCTTACACTACGGGCAATTTAGCATGGCCAATTCACCTGACCTGCACATCTTTGGACTGTGGGAGGAAACCGGAGCACCCGGAGGAAACCCACGCAGACACGGGGAGAACGTGCAAACTCCACACAGTCAGTCGCCTGAGTCGGGAATTGAACCCGGGTCTCTGGCGCTGTGAGGCAGCAGTGCTAACCACTGTGCCACCGTGCCGCCCACCACCTCGTGGTGATGGGAACATCACCTCGTGAAAGCTCCCCTCCAAGCCGCTAACCATCCTGACTTGGAAATTTATCACTGTTCCTTCAGTGGCACTGGGTCAAAATCCTGGAATTCTCTCCTGAAGGGCATTGTGGGTCAATCTACAGCACATGGACTGTAGCGGTTCAAGAAGGCAGCTCACTCCCACCTTCTCAAGGGGCAACTAGGGACGGGAAATGGCAGCGTTGACCACTTCTCTTGAATGATCAAAACTTTAAAAAGTTGAATGACATTAGTGAGCCAGATGGGTTTTTTTTGCAGTAATCAATGATAGCTCTGTGCCACCACTTTTGAGACAAGCTTCACATCCAGTTTTTAACTGACGTCAATGTTCACTGGTTGTTGCCATGGGATTTAATTCCAGAACACTAGTCCAGGTAACTAGTTAATTACTCGAGTGACTCCACCACCAGTTCCACCAGATACAGACTATGTCAACGGACTGAAACAGTCTGGACCAAACTCGCTGGGGTTGGTGTGTCGGTCAGAGGTGGTGTGTGGTGACAGTGCGGTGTAACTGTAACCAGATCTGTATCAAAATGGATGCTGACCAGATCTATACTGTGACTGTTTACAGGTGATGGACTCAACTTGTGGGATGGGTTTGTGTCTCAGTGCCAGTAACCATGTGACATGAAATGATGGGGTATCCGATGCCTGTTGGGGAGAGGGAGCTAGTCAAAAGCTGCTCCAGAACAGATAACGGAATAACACAACAGACTGGACACCTCCATACACTGATAGGGCTCATTCCACAGATTCTGCATCCCAAATCCCAGTGGCAATAGAATGAGTTGGGGTCGAAGGACTGAGAGCTTGCAGTCCAGGAGAGCCTGTACCTGGCCTACAGGTTATTGTATTGCTATGTCACCCTAAGATAGAAGACTATCTCAAACAACAACTTCATTTCTGTAGCACCTCTAAGCTAGCTTATCATCCCAGGAATATCAATAAACAAAATTGGACACTGAAATCTTTAAACAATACTTCAAGGCTTGGCCAGAGAGGCAGGCTTTAAGCAGTATCTTAAAGGAAGAAAGTTATCGGCAGAGGAACAGAGAGATTCAAGGAAGGAATGCCAGGGATTGGGTCCCACACATTTGAAGGCACATCAACCAATGGTTGGGCGATCAAAATACAGGGGCAGAATTGGGACAGCATAGAGACCTGGAAATTTTGAAGAATGGAAGAGGAAACACAGAGAAAAAGGAATGAGGGCATGGAATGATTAGAACATGAGGATGAGAATATTTCTTTGGAGGTTTTGGTGGACTGGGAACTAATGTAGCTCAGCAACGGTGGGAGTAGGGTGGGCGAGCAGATGAGGGCAACAGAGACTGAGACAAGTTTGAAGTTTTCAGAAGGATGGGTGATTGAAAAGCCTTCTGGTGTCAGCTGTCGCTGAGTTGGCTGCACTCTCAGCTCTCTGGTTCAAGACGAGCACCAAGGTTTGAGTGCAGTACAGCACTGAGGGAGTATGGTTGGAGGGGGTGGCAGAGGCTGTCTTTCAGTTGAGGTGTTCAGCTGCCTGCCAAAGTGGAAATAAAAGATGCCTTCTGATTATTTTGAAGAAATGAAACACAGGAGCAATACCTGGTGTCACGGGCGATATTCATCCTTCCATCACTGCAACAAAACGACAAAGTGTGGTGCACAATATTACAATAATGATGATACTTCAAAATGTACTTCACTAGCTGTGAAGCATTTGGAAATGTTGGGCATTTTTGAAAAGCTGACAGAAAGACAAGTCTTCCTTCCTTTTCTGCAGGAAGAGAAGCTGATACTAGAAAGAGCAGCACCAGATGTTTGTGGCTCATCCAGCAGTTAGACTGTTATATTTGCTGGTGCTAGATGAATATGTAAATTACTAATATTATGGGAAAATGCAAACTAAAATAAATCCAGACTTACTAATTTGTTTTGCTGTTCTGCCCAAGCCATTCCTTAAGCTTGATGAGTCATGTTCTCCAACACTTAATGTGTAATTTGGGGGCTGTAATAAGCCTGTGGGCGGGTTTACCGCTCCTTATCAAATTTTTTCTTTAGTAATTTATTCACAGTTCTGAACCACTTTTGCCAAAAAATCAGTAGGTAAACACTGAGCAAGTAAGGATATGTGTGTGAGGGGGCGGCCTGGATAATTGGAGGCTGCTTGCTGCAGATTTGAAGATTGTGCCAAGGCTTTTTATTTCATGCCACACGTTCAAAGCACCCAACAGGACATCTTTTTGAAGGGAGGGCGAGGAGGGAAAGGGCCAATTGGTCCTCTGAGGATTCACAATCGAAGAAGATACAAGGAGGAAAACGCCACATAGATGTAGAAGTGCAGAGCGTGCCTGGGGTCAACAATCTCCAACAAACTCTGTCCATTCATCAGCCTGAGACATGCTGGCCCTTCACAGACGAGTTCAGGAAAGTAAGGATTTTTCCTCTAAGTTTTCTGGCTCCCGCCTTTCCTGATTCCAGCGAATCAGTATTGCTTGAGTGTTGGTCTCCTCGTCCTGGCTACAGGGAGACCGTGAGTCAATCACTCACGACTTGATTCCAAGTCCCACACGTTTCCAGTCAGAAGCCAATTAGATAAGAATCCAAGGGCAATCGCTGGATAGTGAGGAGGAACAGAATATCCTTGTTCGAGAAGGCAGCTCACCACCACCTCGAAGGCAATGAGAAAAGGACAATAAATACTGGCCAAGCAGTGATGCCCATCTCCTATGAACAAATTTTAAAAATCTGAGGTACCCTATTCCAGCCCAATTATTAATTCCCTGTGGATTGGCCATTGAACTTGGAGCTTTTGCTTTTTCATGGCTTTGTGCATTGGGGACAGAACAGAAAACTGATAGAAATAAGCAGTGATTGCTATCTCAAACTCACATTGCATGAAGCAGATAAAGCTGCTCTTACACTGGTAGGTGCTGTCTGCACTGAATACATTTGTGTTACCTGGAACATCTTGAGGGCTTTCTTTTCCATCATTTGGTCTTTGGTCCTGTGGATGTTTCCACACCCTTCTCCATTGCTTGTCTCTGGTCAGCAGTGAGGTGTTAACTCTGATCCCAGTCAACTCGAAGTCCTGCTTGCAGGGGCCCTTATATGTTGTGCTGTTAGCAAGCTCACTGGCCAATGTCATCCATTCTGTTGAGATAACACGAATAATGGAGTCATTGCTGACTCTTCAAGACAGACATGCTGGAGATCCCTGTACCCGGAGCTACTTCCACGCTGAACACTTAGCCAAGCAAGCTGATGTCTGAAATAATGCTGAGGCAGTGGAGTTCAAAGTTCATCTTCTGTTGCTGACCTTTCAGAAAGATACGTGGTAAGGTTGAGAATATAATATTTGCAGCATCCTGATTGGTTCTTTTCCCTTTGGACTGTTTTTGAAGCTGTGAACAGAATGGATACTGTGTGGGGACATATTCCTCAAAGTTGCACTGCTCTGACATCTGAGCGCTTACATTGTGTTGCACTGTTTTCATCATCGCCATCAAAGTTGCAACTGGGAAAACATCAAAGGACTTCTGGTTTTTTCCACTCCACCAGCGTGGCTTCCCCTTTTATAGGGGAACCTGTCAACGATACACAGAGGAATGGTGGAAACATCTGCACGTTTGTTGTCACACACCCCGACTCCACCTCTCAAGGCCACCCAAAGCTCTTCATTGAAGATTGATCTCCATTTGAAATCCATTTGACAAATGCAACAGAATTTTACACAGAGAGATCCCACAACAGCAGTCAGGTGAAGGTGCAGTTCATCTATTTTAACGATGGTGTTGATTGAAGGACAAATGTTTTGTGCCTCCTGACAGTAAATGTCCACCAAAACAAGTGTTGGATGTTGAATATTTTGCTGAAGACAGAGCACCATCAACCAGCAGCGTTCTTTCAGCACTGCTCTTTTTGCCTCAAACCTGTGTATTCATGATGGAAGGTAAACTGATTTTTAACCAAGAGTGCAACAGTGAACTCATCGGTCTTGCCTATTTTTGAATTGGGTTGAATGCATTGCAAAATGCACTGTTGCCAGAAGAGACAGTCAATTGCTGGTACAAGTGGAATCCCAGCCTTGCAGCAAGTGTCTGTCCATTTGCTGTGCTTCGGTTTAGGCTTATGTTTATTTATTGTTGCTGTGTTGACTGTGAGAGTATCAATGCCATCGTATCTCCATTACATTGACATTATCTTTCTTTGCTGCGGCTGCCCCTTACCATGTCCTTATTGCTGCAGAGGAAGCATGTGTGTCTTGTTAACCCATGTTTGCATCAATCTATAGCTTCTGTTATGGACTCGGCCAGACCACTCAAAACATTCCTGCGCAGGCAACCCAGACCATAACTTTGCAGTTTGTTTTGGTGAGTGTACAGTGAGAATTATCCGGAGTATGTCAGTGAGGTTGACTACTAGATTTTAAAACAGACAGAAATTTATTCACAAAATTACACAATGACACACACAGAACAGAATAAAGAACCCCTACAGAACTCAGTCTATCCAAATGAGACTTGATTATGTTGTTCTGAATATACACAACAGTCCCAATAAGCAAACCCCCTGAAAGACCAGTTTTAAAAAAGGAACAGATACTTACAGGTTGAAGTTGGAAGGGCAGAAAGAGAGAGAGCCTGTTTTCACATAGCTCACGGCTGAACTCCGAACTAGTTCTGGGCTGAACTGCCCAGCTAGAGAGCTGACCACTCCCCTTCCATTATACAGGTCACTTCTAAAACATGACCACTTTGGCCTGAAGTCTCATCTGTTTACATATAAACAAAAAGGTCTCTCAATCCCCTTTAATATATCTACCAAACCAGTCTAATAGGAACTGGGAGCTGTTTATTACCCCTCCGAAAATAAACCAAGGGCAAAGTATCCTTGAGGTAAGGAACAGCTTTTAGAAAAAAAAGGAACCAGCTTTGTGACACTTCTGAGATAGCAAGAGCATGATATTCAGGTTAGCAGCTGCCTATTCTGAATGCAGCATCTGAAATTGGAAAGGGATGTATCCAAAGGGTTTTGCTGGCATTTTCACAGGGTGAGAATAATTGCATTAGGGGTTGCATTAATCTTTCATTTTCTTTTGGAGTTTGGAAATGCTTCTGTGAAATGCCTAGGAATATTTTACAAGGTGAGATACTTTATAAAAGGCAGGTTAAGAGGCAAAGAAGAAACTTTTGTCACGAGATTGATGTGCTGAGGCAGAAAGAAGAACCTTTCAGACTGGATTATGAAACTGGGTGAACCAAACATGGACCATAATTTGACAAGTGTTTTACTGTACAGCATTGGGACAGAATTATATCACATTCAATTGCAGTGGGCAGATAGGTGGCAATTGAAGTTCAATACAGAGGTTTTGCATTTAGGTAAAAAAGAACTTTGAGAGGCCAAGTAAAGTAAACGTGCTCTTTTAAAGGGTGTGCAGGAGCACAGTACATGTATGTGTACACATATGTACATAAGGCATGAAAGGTGGCAGGACAGGCAAGGGGAACTGTGAATAAAACATCGAGTTCTAGGTGTCATAAATTAGGACATAGAATACAGGAGTGGGGAGATGATGATGAAATAATTCTGACACTGGTTAGACCCCAGTTGGAGTACTATGCACAGATCTGGGTGTCACACTACGGGAAGAATGTGAACACATTGGAGAGAGTGTAGAAAAGGTCTATTATAATGGTTCTAGAAAGTGGACCCTTCAATTATGAGGAAAGATGGAAGAAATTGGAACTGCCTTCCTTGGAGAGGAGGAGGCTCAGAGGAGATTTGACAGAAGTTTTCAAAATTATAAGGGGTCTTGAGGGAATAAGAACGGGCCCCACTTGCATACAGATCAAGAATCCAAGGGCACAGTTTCAAAGTGTTTTGCAAAAGAAGTAAATGCGATTTGAGAAGAAACTTTGTACACAGCTAGTAGTTAGGGTCTGGAATGCACTGACTGGAAGTGTGGTGGAAGCAGGTTCAACAGAGGCATTCAAGAGGGGCATTCGATGGTTATTTAACCAGAAACAATGTGCAGGGAGCAGGGAAAAAGCAGGACATTGGTGCTAAAAGTAAAAATGCTCAGAGAACAGTGGAGACATCTTGGTGTGCATTTCCATCAGTCCCTTAAGGGAGTGGAACAAGTTGGCAACATGGTTTAGAGGTTGTTACTTTTATTAGCAGAGGTGCAGACCGTAACAGCAGGGAGGTAATGTAGAAGCTGTATTAAATATTGGTTCTGCCACAGCGAGAGCATTGTGTGCTTTTCCGTCATCCACATTGTAGGAGTGATGTGATAGCACCAGATGGAGTGCAGAAGAGATTTACAGGATGTTTCCTGGCCTGGAGAGTTTCAGTTATGAAGAAGAGATGGGACAGACTGGGCTTGTTTTCCGAGGAGCAGAGGAGATGGAGAGGGGAGATCATTGAGATGTATGAAATTATGGGAAGCAAAGATGTGGGAGACAAGAAGGAACTTTAGTCCTTGCTGGAGGGATCAATGACCAGCAGGCATAGACTTGAAGTAAGAGGCAGGAGGTTTTGTGGAGATGTGGGGACATTGTTTTTCATTCAGAGGATAATGGAAATCTGGATGGTAGAGGCTGAAACCTTCATTACATTTCATAAAGCAGACAAGGCTCTGAGTCAAGGGCTGGAAAATGAGATTAGAATAGTTAGGTATTGGTTTTGACCAGCACATGGTTGATGGGCTGTAGAGCCCTTTTCTGTACAGTAGATCTCTATGGCTCTGTGATGCATCCTTTAGCACTATAACAATTCTGTTATTCAACACAGGGCAATAAATTCTGCTCATTCTGTAAACTAAATTCTGTAAAATATACCATTACTCCAACTGGGAATTTGACCAGAGCAGTTTATTGAGAGCAGAAACACTTCCCTGGTTTGGTTTGTTCTTATCTTAAATTATCACACCAAGTCCAAGCAAAACAAGGTGATTTCATCGCATGTTTCCACCCTGTTTTTTCTCTTAGTCCGAACATTGTGGTTGTAGGGCTGGTGTCAGAAGAAGAGAGAAAGGGATTTTGTATTAATGTAAGATGCCGTTACATCCGATTGGTTTCTGGGCTAAGTTTCTATGGTGAAGAGGGATCATACATCAAACATTATATTTCACTGCAGCGAATTATAATTTCTCTCTCCGCTGTGATAAACTACAACAGGCACAGACACTGTAAAAAAAAAATTATCCAGTGTAATTAAAAAGCATTTACATAAAGGAAACATTTTGTTTTCAAATTAAGGGTATGTAGGTAATGGCAGGAACTCCAGTGGTGGAACATCTGCTCAGCCAGCTGTTCTTACTTAGTGGAGCCAGAATTTATGGATACGATACTACACAAGTGCACAGTTATTGCAAGGCTCCAAAACAGGCTCTATCATTTTCTTTCAGAAGCTTCCTTCACTGTAACCACATAACACATGGAATCCCTTCAGCTTTACTGACAAGCCACATCTAATTGGAGTTAAGAGCAAAGAGTCTGCCCAACAAGGCCAGGGGAAACTGCGATCACTGAACAAAGGAGAGTTTCAGATGTGAATGGGAAAAGGAACCTCCCAAGTCATCAAGACAATCTGAGCTTGTCGATGGGTGCTTTTTATATTAAATCTCTTTCTGAACATGGAATTACCAGAAAATGGGACTGTATCCAATGTCGCAATTCACTACCTCTGTCTTGAGATTGCTTTTTTGAATATGGCCGTTATCCTGTCAGAATCCATCTCTTGACGGCAGAACTTTGAGATGTATATATTCACACACTCTCTTGTGAGTGCTCATCGTTGAAAGCTTACTAAATAACATACCTGCACACGAACCGCGGCACGCCCAAGTGAAATCAAGACAGATTCAGAAAGGTTGCACCAGTCCACAAATATTGTGAGGAGTGCTGAAAGCAACACTGACCCAAATAGATTCCAAATAGGTCCATGTTTGTCAAGTCTATTATCATGAAACGATTAATCCAGAAACTCAGCTAAAGTTCTGGAGATCTGGGTTCAAATTCTGCCACAGCAGATAATGGAATTTGAATTAAATCATTTTAAAAACGTGGAAGTAAGAGTCAACTGAAGGCAATGAAACAATTGTCGATTAGCAGAAAAGCCCATCCTGGAGAATAAATTCTTTCTCAACATTTACAGATCTGTCCTTCTTTTCTGCTTTATGTTTCAAGACAAATAAATCTGTTTGTTGAGATCCTTCTCTGCGAGGCTTGTTGACGCATTTTCTGGAGGCAACGATGAGTTGTTCAGAGCATAGCATCCATGTGCACCATCAATGTGAAATTTCAGAAAGCCTCTGTTCTGAAGTGCCCCCAAACAATGGGAGAAAATCTGTTTTCTCACATCTTCTGCAGCTATACAACATATCAGAGGTATGTGATCCTCTGTACCTCTGTGAACAGGGGCAGCAGCTTTCTTATGAACACACAACTGACTCCCAGTCAACATACTACATTTGAAAAGAGACTCTTGAGTGGTTGTGATCCCCTTCACAACAGGGGTACTAGCAGCCATTTGCTTCTGCTGGGTTGCAAGTTATTTCATGGACACAACACATCGGGGAGGCTGTAAAAGTGTCAAAATTAGCAAAACACTTATCAAGGATGGGTCAGGAGATCCCAACTGCTCCTTCATGGCAGGGATATTGTCTGCTGAAAGCTAGCAAACGTGGCAGGCATCACTTTCTGATGGAAAAGGACAGAGTCATGGTTTTTGGGAAGTCAGAAAAAGCTCAGGTTAAACAATCCTGCTGGGAAAGGCTCTGCTGTGCACTCACTGCTTTTCCATGCCCCGTCTCTTGCCATGCAAGTCTTCAGCATTCTACACTCAAAATGAAAGGGGTGTCATTCTGCTTTTCATTCACAGGATGTGGGTGTCACTGCTATGTAAGCATTTATTGCCCATCCCTAATTTATCAGGCAGAGCTGAGAGCCAATCACATTGCTGAGGGTCTGGAGTCACAGTAGGCCAGACCGTGTAAGGCAGCAGACTCCTTCTCTAAGGGACATTAGTGAACCAGGCGGGTTTTACAAAAATCAACAATGGTTTCATGGCCATCATTAGACTCTTAATTCCACAGTTTTACTGATTCAAATTCCACCATCTGCCTTGGCAAGATTTGAACCCAGCTCTCCAGAACATGACCGGGATCTCTGGATTAACTGCCAAGCGATAACACCAAGAGGTCATCACAAATGAGTCTCCTTGCTTGCGTATGCGACATATCAGGAGTCAGCTGGGTTTGTGATCAATGCCACCAAGGGAATGACTAGTGAGCATGGTGACTGTAAGACTGATGGCCTGAAGAGGACAGATTATCTGGTCATGATCCCACTGCTGTTTTTGGGAGCTTTCTGTGCCCAGGTTGGCAGATCCTGGATGATTAATGCCATACAGGCAGAATCTGAGTCGAGCTCAGCCTGAGCGGGCATCAGATCCTACATTAATCTGATTCGTGAATGAGCCAACGGAGCAATATATCTCCCCAATGACAGTGACTACACTTCAAAAACCGCCCTTGAGCACTTTGGGGTAACATGGGATTCTGAAAGTCAGTTGATAAATGCAACAAATGCAAGTTGGTTAATGACATAATGATCAGGAGAAAGTAACAATGGGAGAGGCTATTGAGAGGTCTCAATGTTGCTGATTTTCCTGGACATGTTCCCACAGTTTAACAGCACACTGACATATCTATCCCATTGGTACACTTGTGGAATATGATCTCTAAAAGTTTAAAAAAACATATATATACATCAACACATGGTTTCTCAGGAATTGTGATCCTTCCATTTCAAGTCACGTGTCCAAGTTCCATAAGGCAAAGAACAGATTTGAGGCTTCTCAGAGTGAAGTGAAATCTTCACGAGACACACATCTCCAACTATTCCCGCACATTAGCAAAGCTGGCAGAGAGTGAGACTGCAGTGTTTGGGGCCACCCTTAGCTAGAATTGCTGAGTGCATGAGCCAGGAATGGGGACTGGTTAGTTTAGATGTTCCCAGCACAGAGAAGGTTTTGGAGCTAAGCTGATTGAAGAATCAATGCACCATGGATCTGGATTTCCCATCAGTTTAAATGAGTGGAGGCAGCCAATCTGTAGTTTCTGGTACGTACTTGTGGCAAGTACCACTTGTTTTCTCACAGTATGTTTGTGAATGGTTTTCATCCCTTGGTTTGACTCTGGCATTCTAGCACAGAGGTTACCAGGAATTAGAGAGATTTACCATTTCACATTTGCTATTGATCGATGATCCATCCTCACTGCATCATTTCAAACCTTTTGAAGTTTCTTTACACAGACTAGTTGACTCAGTGGCTGCTCAAGAAGCCTTGAAAAGTGACGATACCAAGTGCGTACCATTTCCTGCCAGAAAACATCAGCCCCATCCTCAGGAGACAAATATCTTGGAGCTCTGAACTGGGCCAATTTCACCAGCCATTGAGACGTCATGTCAATGAACTGAGTTGTGCTCGAGGTGAATCTTCATTTTCTCAAGACTTCAGGGGCAATTCGAGAAGGTTGCCCAAACAGCTTGTGAAGGATGAAAGTGGGCTGTAATGCATACCTTGACAAAGGCTTTATTTCCAGAATGCAGAATTCCATAAACCTGTTTCCTATCTGCTCCCTTCCCCCAACCCCAACCTTCCTTTAAATTCTTTTTAAAATAGATTGACTAAAGTCAATAAATAACAAGTTGACAGCCCCTTTGATGGAACCTGTACAAATTTAGATCAAAATATCATACATTCCAGGCCCTGTGGTGTTCACTGCTTGCAGAAAGCCTGTAGGCCTAGAGTCATAGAGATGTACAGCACAGAAACAGACCCTTTGGTCCAACCTGTCCATGCCGAACAGATATACCAACCCAATCTAGTCCCACCTGTCAGCACCCGGCCCATATCCCTCCAAACCCTTCCTATTCATATACCCATCCATATGCCTCTTGAATGTTGCAATTGTACCAGCCTCCACCACATCATCTGGCAGCTCATTCCATACAAACACCACCCTCTGTGTGAAAAGGTTGCTCCTTAGGTCTCTCTCACCCCTCTCACCGTAAATCTATGCTCTCTAGTTCAGGATTCCCCCACCCCAGGGAAAAGACTCTGTCTATTTACCCTATCCATTCCCCTCATGATGTTATAAACCTCGACAAGGTCACCCCTCAGTCTCCGATGCTCCAAGGAAAACAGCCCCAGCCTGTTCAGCCTCTCCCTGTAGCTCAAATCCTCCAACCCTGGCAACATCCTTGCAAATCTTTTCTGAACTCTTTCAAGTTCCACAACATCTTTCCGATAGGCAGGAGACCAGAACTGCACGCAATATTCCAACAGTGGCCGAACCAATGTCCTGTACAGCCGCAACATGACCTTCCAACTCCTGTACTCAATACTCTGACCAATAAAGAAAGCATACCAAACGCCTTCTTCACTATCCTATCTACCTGCGACTCCACTTTCAAGGAGCTATGAACCTGCACTCCAAGTCTCTTTGTTCAGCAACACTCCCAAGGACCTTACCATTAAGTGTATAAGTCCTGCTAAGATTTGCTTTCCCAAAATGCAGCACCTCGCATTTATCTGAACTAAATTCCAACCACCTAACAATGGACTCAGTATTCTAACTGTGCAAGCACATCGGGGCATGGGCATAACTGCAGAAGAGAGGCAGGCAGGCTGAGAAGCTCATCGATGACCGACTGTCTGGAGCTGCCGAAAACCACCTGGACCAGACACCCAGTGCTGGACCCGACTCCCAGTGCTGGACCCAGCCTCTGCACCCAGTCACCAAAGGTTAGGAATGTCACAGGAACAAGTACAATCAAAAACCACCGCCCTCAGAAAATTGAGCTGGGGTTGTTGCCTAATGTACCCTGTGTACACACAGGTTCCTCCGGCTTTATCTTTAATTGCCGATTGCACAACACTGCTGTGTGCTACGTCCTGGGAGCCAAAGCCCTGATGGGAATGAAGAGGACACTCCCATCTGGGCTGTCTCACCAGGTAACCCCAGCACCTCAGGCTGTTAGGTCTGAAGACCATGACTATGTCTGAATGCTTGTCGAGGGTAAGGAAACAATGGGTGAACAGCAGCAGCCTGATCTGTACACATCTTCACCAGAGGAGAACAGCACTGAGGGAATTTCCACAAGGTGGCTCAAATTGTGGGGCACTTGTGAGGTTGAGGAGTCCAAGGCCAATGTGGAATTTCATCAGATGGAAGGTCCGTTCAGAAGGGGGTCCACCGAATGCCTGAGCTGCCTTGACACTACAATCTGTGTCCCGCTCCTTTGAAAGTTTCTCTTTAGAAAGAAAGTTTCTGATCAACCTGTTCCAAGATGTTATTACACACCTCTGGAGCAGGTGAGACTTGAACCCTGCCTCCTAGGTCTGAAGGAGGGGCACTACCACTGCACCACAAGAGCCCTTTTTTCTTTCTCTGTACTTTGTTAAATAATGCTGTATATTTTAACTAAACAGTGAACAAACCATTGATATGACTAACATTCAGAAGATGGGTCAGTGGACCGGAAACGTTAACTCTGCTGTCTCTCCACAGATGCTGTCAAACCTGCTGACTTTTTTTTTTGATTTTTGTCATTGACGTGGCATTCCAGCTTTGTGTGAAAAGCACAAACATATCTTCTGCAAAGCTATCCCTAAAGCATAAGTGACCAACTTTGATGAATGTCACAGGGTCACTGTCACTCAGCAATGAAGAACCAAAGTTGACGTTACAGGCAGTGACTTGACACACTTGACTCGACACACATGTCTGGTGCTAGGGTAGTTTCTAAAACTATTAATGGAAAAAGGAAGTGAGGTCTTGATGACTTTAAATAGTAAGACAGAAAAATAAAAACTTCAACCGCTTGATGACCACATCACAGGTACCATCACATTATTAACAACTATCAATGGGACGATAGCAGGACTGACTTTACACAATTTCCTGCAGCACTACTTCATCTTTCCTACTTCTCTGATGCAAAAGCAGTGACCAAATCTGCCACAAATAATGTACTGTGATAAGTCTTTGCTGTTCCAGACAGCAAGAGGTACTGCAGATGGAATTCCTATTAACATCTCAAGCTACTGCTTTCATTTGTAACAATACAGTATGGCAAGTTTCAATAGCTTGCATTTTTCAGAGGGTGTCTGCAAATACAAAAGCGCCTCAGTGTGCTGCCATTTCATTTGTGGTTACTGTATTTGTTATGAACTTGTAGCGGGAGCACAGACAAGGGCTTCACTGGAAGATGCAGTACAGTTCCAGGACTGACAGCTTGGTCAGCTGCGCTGGGATCATTTCTCCTAGTGAGCTAACCCTGGGGGTCACCACCATGGTGGTCATGGTATCTTAGACTCACGGTCACCAAAGGAAGCAGAAGATTCAGAACAGGTTCACTCACCTAATTGGTGTCTGAAGAGGAAAGATTGAGCACGATGGGCCTAAACCCATGGGAGATTAGAAGAATGACAGGTGACCTTTTCAAAGTTTGTGAGAAGATTTGTAGCTCGGGTGCTCGTTGCTGTGGTTCTGTTCGCCGAGCTGGAAGTTTTTGTTGCAAACGTTTCGTCCCCTGGCTAGGTGACATCCTCAGTGCTTGGGACCTTTTTCATACATGCAAGATCATGAGAGGTTCTGACAAGGTGGGTGCTGGGCAAAACTAGGATGAAGGGAAATATTTGGAGAATTTTTGCTTTCAGAGAGTTGTCAGTCTGTGGAACACTTGCCAAAACAGCAGTGGAGACTAGGCCATTGAATCAATTCAAGGTTGACTTCTACAGATTTTCAAAAGTCAACAGAGCCAGAAGAACATAAGAACGAAGAATCAGAGTTGGCCGTCTGGCCACTCGAGCCTGCTCCGCCATGCAATAAGATCATGGCTGATATTTTCATGGACTCAAATCCACTTACCCGTCGTCTCATCATAACCCTTAATTCCTTTACTGTTCAAAGTTCTAATTCAAGGGTAATGGGTAGAGGAACAGCATAGTGGCACTCAGACTGTGACCGTATTGAATGGCGGTTCTAGCTTAGGGGGCCGAATGGCCTCTCCCTGCTCCCACGTCCGATGAGATTGACATGGAGAGATCTGTGTCCAGTGGTGATGGCAGCGCCAACTCATAGCAGGATGACATTGCCTGAACAGCCTCTTTTCCAAGGTCATCTGGTGAAAGTGAAACTGATCGACCGTAGAAACATTGTGCAGACCTCAATCTCATCCCTTTTGGTGATGGTGCTGCTTACAATGGTAACCAACTGCATCTTGGAACAGAATTACACTGAACACTGAGTCCTGGTTATATCAGCATGTAGTCTCTCATACTGCTTCCAACTTGTCACTCTAAGTTTCAATTTCTCCTCGGTATGACAAGGATGTTCTTGTACAGTATGCAAGCTCCTCTCAGTGATCCAGAGAGTGCACTCCCACACCGTATACCAGGTCTGCAGAGCACTGTAACTGACACTGAGGGTGAAGAGTTGGCAGAAGGCAGAATCAGGATGAGGGGGGGGTCACTTCCTTCAGGATGCAGGGGTGGGGAGGGGAGTGTTGCAATGGTCCAGTCATTTTATTGCTGTACAGTTAATCCAGAGACTCAATTATGTCCTTGGGACCGGGTTCAAACCCTGCCATGGCAGATGGTGGAATTTGACTCCAATACATTTCTGGAACAAAAAGTGTGCAATGTTGACCATGAAATCATCATCAGAAAAATCTCCCTGGTCCACTTAGGGAAGGAAACTGCCATCCTTACCAGGTCTGGCCTACATGTGATTCCCGATTCACAGCAATGTGGTTAACTCTTAACTGCCCTTTGGGCAATTAGGGATGGGCAATAAACACCCACAGTTAGTGACACCTTTATCCCATGAGTGCATAAAGAAATGTTAGCGCAGGCTGGGCATTTCTTCTGTCTGCAACAAGTTCCAGTTTCACCATCTCCCAGTCATTTCCTGGGACACCTATACACACTGGTGTGTATTGACTGTAATTGTTGGATAGCACAGCTAATGCAGCATTAGAGAAAACAAAAACATGAAGACAGTGTAAAAGTTGGATTTTGTTTCTTGTGTTGCCAAACCATATCATGGTCATCAACATTCATACATGCCTGCTGACTGAAGTTCAGAAATGAAAAACTCGATTTGAAGAATGGAGCTAAAGCCTTTGGATAACTTAAATGTAATGCTTGATCTCAGTTCAAGTGATATCTGCTGATTGTTAAATAACCAGAATTTTTTAAAATTAAAAATTCTATCAACTGCCTCCCCACCACCCCTCTGACATTCCCTCCACACATCACCTGTATTTTGATTAACTGAATACTTTATCTAAGATCAAACTTTCAAAGGAGGAGCTCTATTCTGGCAGGTTGTGTTTGGTGGCCATGATTGGCTCTGCCAGTTGCTGTCACAGTAAAGTTGAGGTACTGTCCAGTTGATGTTTTGACATTTTGAGGGACACTGTCAGACTGAGTTGCTCCTGGGTGCCCAGGTCATCCCTCCTCGGGCCTGGGTCTAGGGGAAGGCAGTGGAAATGTTGCTGAGCTGGCTCCCAAGTGAGCCAGTGTGCAGAGTGCTGAGCCCAAGGGGGCAACTTCCTGCATACTATCTACTCCTCACTGCCACATTGAAACTAAAAGGGTTGGTGACTGCTGGTTTATTTTGTAGACTCCACCATTTGCAAATGCAACTGGAGTGAATGCAATTCAGGCAAACCAATACTTGTCAGTCTGAGTTTTTGACGTTATACTACCAAAGGAGACTTTAACCTTGCTAATTCAAGATAATTCAAGCCCTTCCTGAAGAAGGGCTTATGCCCGAAACGTCGATTC
This sequence comes from Chiloscyllium plagiosum, assembly GCF_004010195.1. Classification (NCBI taxonomy): domain Eukaryota; kingdom Metazoa; phylum Chordata; class Chondrichthyes; order Orectolobiformes; family Hemiscylliidae; genus Chiloscyllium; species Chiloscyllium plagiosum. The sequence continues at coordinate 3,529,829 of NC_057751.1, forward strand.
TCCTGTTCCTCGGATGCTGCCTGACCTGCTGCACTTTTCCAGCAACACATTTTCAGCGCTAATTCAAGATAAGCTTGTGCCTGAAAAGGTGTCTGAAATGTTTCTAGTCTATCAAAATATAAGAATCAGGAACAGGAGGAGGCCATTGGGCCCCTCCAGCTTGCTGCACCATTCAATACCATCATGACTGATCCAACATTCTCCACATCCACTATCCGGTTGATTTCTGTAACCCTTGATTCATCTCCTCATCAACAATGTATCTCCAGCCTGCCCATTTGACAATATTCAGTACGTTCCAACATTACAACAGCAACCACCCTTCACAAAGTACTTAACTGACTCTAAAACGCCCAGAGAAGGTCCTTGGGGTCAGAGAGGCATTATATAAATACAATTTTCCCTTCTTTAATATTAATTCAATATTACCACTGTATAATGGTGGAGCCCTATCTTTCCGAACCGGGCTGGTGCTGCTGTGCTTAAAGCAATACTCATGAAAATTAATGCAAATTTTGTCAGCTAATCTTTGATCAAAGGAACAACTACAGTAGAACCAATGAGAAATCAATAAAAACTGACAGAAATAGAACGAGAATAATTTTTCACGAAGCACTGTTCCATTACACAGAAGCATCGAACAGTCTGTGGTTAAAAACTCAGTGACCAACTTGTCCTGCGGAGTTACGTATTTCCTTGATCATTGAACATTATTAGTAACAAAAGATTTCCTCATTTAGAACTCGGTCATCTCTCTTATTTAAAATAAAAATCATTCTGATAAAAAAGAAATGTATGCGACAATGTTTGAGTTTAAATGAGTTTTATGAATGTTTAGTATTTGGGGTATGTTCCAGTAAATTGGTGCAGCTGAAACAGAAAACAGAAAATGTCCTGCCTTCTTCCATGAAGCTTTGAAATTGGATGGAAGCACATCAGGCAGAGGGGGTGTGTGTCTCTGTGTGTGCGTGTGTGTGCGTCTCTGTGTGTGTGTGTCGCTGTGTGTGTGTGTCTCTGTGCGTGTGTGGGTGCAGCAGCAGGATCGACACAGTGCTAGTGGTTCCTCAGAAACTTTACACGTTCTGCTGCCCATTGTGCCATGACCTATTCCTCCCACCTCCCCCAAACACAGAGCCCACAGAACAACAGGAACACTGCTCTCCCAACATCTGACAAACCACTTCAATGCTACTCTGAAGGCTGTGTTGGTAATCACACTTTCTCTTTGGGTAAAGTCATGTTGTGAGTCATCTCAGTGTGTTGTTTAGTGAGCAGTACAGTGAGGGAGAGTACCGTGTCATTGCCCACACAGTCAGTGACTGATCTCAGTCATGTCACTGCTCAGCTGCTGCCTCACAGGGTCAGACAGGGTTAAAAGCAGAATACTGGGGTCGGGAGGGTCGCCTCTCCGAGGCTGAGAACAGCAGGCATTGTGAAGGGGCAGGAGGCAGAAATAAGGGTGATGGGGGGTCTGGCAGCACCCAAATGGGCAAAGACAAAATGCTAACATGCTAACACAAGGGGCCGAGTGGTCTCATTGTGCATGTTAATGACTCATGGATTGTGCACCCACACTCGGCACTGACAATGGCTGGGCTGGAAGCCTGACAGCAGAAGAGCCTGGTGAGACCGTGTCCCCAACCAGGAACAGCCCATCCCCTCAATTATCCTCCTCACAACCCATCCACACAAAACCCCACCCAAACAGATCCTACCCCTTCAATCCCCGCCCATCTCCCAGAAATGAGTGTGAATAAATATCTGGGCAGATGGATACAACAGCACGACAGAATAATAATTTCAAATACTGATCCACTCTTCCTCTACAGGGACTCCACCATTAACTGAGACAGCCCCTGCTCAGAGAAACTGAAGTGTACAGGAGTCCCCTTGCCTCTGATCCTCCTAAATCAGTTTTCATGTTCCATGAGCATTTGTAAAATTATATGGGCTAATTCAAATGTGAAATCTCGGGACAAGCCATTAATTATATGAACTCGTGAGATGATATTTAATGATGTCAAATATTTTCCTCAAGTTATATCCTCTTACCAGTTCATGTCCTGGCAACATGGTGTGATTTTGTGAAATTTTGAACAGCAGCAAGGCATCACATTATTTGCCAGAGGAGAATTCAAATCCTATTCTGGATTGACACTTTCATTTCTGTTCCTCAGTGAACTAGCTTCAGTGGTATTGAGTGGAAACCAGAAATGAATGTGCCCTCTCAATCAAGAAAAGAATATCTTTGACACCAACATTGCATTACCTCTTGGGTCTAGGACAAAACTGAAGGAGAGTTCGAACAAAATTTACTGGGATAACAACCACTTGGATTTTCCCAGCAACTTTAATATGAGAAAATATCCCAAGGTATAACAAGCAAAACACAAGGCAGTAGGAGTACACTTAAGAAGGAAATCAGGAGGGCAAAAAAGGGATATGAGATAGCTTTAGCAAATAGGGTTAAGAAAAATCCAAAGGGATTTTATAAAACATTAAGGACAATAGGGTAACCAAGGAGAGAATAGGGCCCCTCAAAAATCAGCAAGGCAGCCTTTCTGTGGAACTGCAGGAGATGGGACAGATACTAAATGAATATTTTGCATCAATATTTACGATGGAAAAGACATGGAAGATATAGAATGTGGGGAAATAGATGGTGACATCTTGAAAAATGTCCATATTACAGAGGAGGTGGTGCGAGGTGTCTTAAAACGCATAAAGGTGGATAAATTCCAAGGACTTGATCAGTTGTACCATAGAACTTTGTTGGAAGCTAGGAAGGTGATTGTTGGACCTCTTGCTGAGATATTTGGATCATCGATTGTTACAGGTAAGGTGCTGGAAGACTGGAGGTTGGCTAACGTGGTATCACTATTTAAGAAAGGCGGTAAGGTCAAGCCAGGGAACTGCAGACCGGTGAGTCTGACATTGGTGATGGACAAGTTATTGGAGGGAATCCTGAGGGACAGGATTTACATGTATTTGGAAAGGCAAGGACTGATTAGGGATAGTAAACGTGGCTTTGTGCATGGGAAATCATGTCTCACAAACTTGATTGAGTTTTTTGAAGAAGTGATGAAGAGGATTGATGAGGACAGGACATAATCTATGTGGACACCCAGTAAGGCGTTTGACAAGGTTCCTCATGGTAGACTGGTTAGCAAGGTTGGATCACATGGAATACAGGAGAACTAGCCATTTGGATACAGAACTGGCTCGAAAATAGAAGACAGGATGGTGGTAGAGGGTGTTTTCCAGAGACTGGAGGCCTGTGACCAGCAGTGTGCCACAAGGATCAGTGCTGGGTCCACTGCTTTTCGTCATTTATATAAATTATATGGATGTGAACATAGGAGGTATAGTTAGTAAGTTTGCAGATGACACCAAAGTTGGAGATGTAGTGGACAGCGAAGAAGGTTACCTCAGATTACAACGGGATCTTGATCAGATGGACCGAATGGGCTGAGGAGTGGCAGATGGAGTTTAATTCAGATAAATGCGAAGTGCTGCATTTTGGGAAAGTAAATCTTAGCGGGGCTTAGACACTTAATGGTAAGGTCCCAGGGAGTGTTGCTGAACAAAGAGACCTTGGAGTGCAGATGGAGTTTACTTTAGATAAATGTGTAGTGGTGCATTTTGGAAAAGCAAATCAGGGCAGGACTTACATATTTAATTTTAAAGTCCTGGGAAGTGCTGCTGAACAAAGAGATCTTGGAGTGCAGGTTCATAGTTGCTTGAAAGTGGAGTTCACAGGTATTAGGATAGTGAAGATGGTGTTTGGTTTACTTTTCTTTATTGGTCAGAACATTGAGTACAGGAGTTGAGAGCTGAAAATGTGTTGCTGGAAAAGCGCAGCAGGTCATGCAGCATCCAAGGAGCTCAGGAAGAAGGGCTCATGCCCGAAACGCCGATTCTCCTGCTCCTTGGATGCTGCCTGACCTGCTGCGCTTTTCCAGCAACACATTTTCAGCTCTGATCTCCAGCATCTGCAGTCCTCACTTTCTCCTACAGGAGTTGAGAGGTCATGTTGAGGCTGAACAGGACATTGATTAAGCCATTTTTAGAATATTGTGTGCAATTCTGGTTTCCCTCCTATCGGAAGGATGTTGTGAAACCTGAAAGGGTTCAGAAAAGATTTACAAGGATGTTGCTGGGGTTGGAAGATTTGAGCTATAGAGGGACACTCAGTAGGCTGTGGCTGCTTTCCTTGGAGCGTCGGAGGCTGAGGGGTGACCTTATAGAGGTTTATAAAATCATGAGGGGCATGGATAAGGTAAATAGACAAAGTTTTTTCCCTGGGGTGGAGAGTCCACAATTGGAGGCCATAGTTTTGCGGTGAGAGGGGAAAAACTTAAAAGGGACCTGAGGGGCAACTTTTTCATGCAGAAAGTGGTACGTGTATGGAATGAGCTGCTCGAGGAAATGGTGAAGGTAATATTGAAAAGGCATCTGGATTGGTATATGAATGGGAAGGGGTTAAAGGGATATGGGCCAAATGCTGGCAAATGGGACTAGATTACTTTAGGATATCCGGTTGGTATGGACGAGTTGGACCAAAGGGTCTGTTTCCATGCTGTATATCTCTCTGACTCTGTGACTTATCAAACAAAATTTGACTGTAAGCCACATGAGGGGATGTTAGCTGGACAAATGACCAAAGGTTTGGTGAGAAAGATATCAAAAGCATTTTTCAAGGAGGAGGAAAAAGGTGGAAAGGTTTAGAGAGGGACTTGCAGAACTTCGACAATCGGCAGGTGAATGTACAGAGGAGCAATTGAAATTTGGGATGTTCCAGAGATCAAAAATGGAGGCCTTCAGAAATTTTGAGGTTACGTAATTCAGGGGAGTGAAACCATGAATGGATTTGAAAACAAGGATCCAAATTTTCAAATCAAACCTTACGGCTGTGTGCTTTGATCTTGTTGTAAGAATGCAAGAAATAAGGACAGCAGTCAGCCATTCAGCCCCCAAACCTGCCTTGCCATTCAAGAAGATTCTGGCTGATCTGACCTGTGCCTCAACGTCTTTTCCATGCCAATTCAGTAAAGCCGTCAACTCCCTGATACTTCAAACATCTATTGACGACTTCTGAACATTTTCTTATGGCACAATAAAAGTCAAAGGGTAAGAAGACTTGCTGTTATTCAACATATTCTCCCCTCTCAAAGAAACCTGCCAGGTCAATAAATTTCTTTAAGAGCAGTGAACATTATTGGCAACTGGGAGACCCAATGCATGCACAGTAAAGGTGTCAGAATGAGTTGAATGATTCTGAGACAGAAGAATGTCGGCCTGAACACACTCATAGATGGCTTTGCCTTGTCTTGGGCTGGCAGGATATTTCTTTCAAATTAAAGGCAGTGAAGATGTTCATCACTGTGAATGTAGCTGTTGTCACACATTAAAGATGTGATGAAAGAGCAGCTGATCTGTTTGTTGTGGTGTTGGCTCAGGGAGGAACAACAAAGAAGGACAACTTAATGCTCTTATTCAGAAATGCCAGAACAGAGCGACTTGGCTTCAGGTTGATATGTGATCTGGATTCATCAGACCTTGTGTTAAATCAACCCAACTGAGCACAATTAAAGTCTCCATTTGCAGTACTGGGCGAGAAGTGAGTCAGGAGAAGGAGGACTGTCTCCTTCACACATGGACAAAACAGGGAAACAGGAGGCGCCTATGGTGAATTTAAAGCGTACTTTGTCACTGGATCTGTCATGATGGTTCACCATGCAGTTAGTTTTCAGCAATAAATGATTATACAAAATCTGCTGGACACTCAGTGACTTTGCTAGTTACAGTGTTAGATGGACATACAAGTTAAATTTCAGATGGCCAACTTATTCTGTTCTGATTTCTGTGGGAGTCAGGTTTGTCCCAGTCACTGACTCAGCAGTTGAGAACAGGTAACACTTTTCCACAAACATCACACCATCAATGCCCACATTCCCAATCACTGCCCCTTTGACAAAGTTATGTTGTCCTTGGTTTCTTTCAAGAGGATCATAAAGGCAGATGTGCTGATTTGTCTGGAAATGGTTACTTTGAACAATGGGAGGGGACTGGCCAGTTTTCTAGTTTGGTTTGTTTTTAGCAGGGAGTCAAAAAAAAACTGCTGGGGACCTAGAGAAGCAGCTACAGTGAAAACAGGTTCCATGATTTATCAGATGTTTCTTGCCTGAACTGTCTCTTTGAAATCTCTCCTGCCTGTAAGAACCTGTGTCTGAATTTACCTTTTGCCAAGGGGTGTGTTTATGGGATGCTGCAGGGGTTGGAACAGCTTTGTTAAGTTACAATGGAGTAAATTAGGGTATCGAATAAGTTAAGCTATTCTAAATTGTATTTTCTTTTGTTCGTGTTTCAACCGTAGTATGTAAATAAATCCTGTTTTGCTTGAAGCTGAGTGGTGGTTTGACCAGCTGCATCACTCCTCAAATATCTCCTTCAAAAAGAAAGTTAGGGTCTGGGCTACCTTCTTAAAATGTTTTGAGGGGTCTGGCCTGATCCATAACACTGTCAACACTAGAAGAGTTTGCTGAAGGTACAATCACTGACTGTGCCAGCATGAAGAAGATGCATTTCTCTGCTGGCCTAGGATGGTACAGGCCTTAAGGCAGAGATTGTGTGCTTTCTGAGGGTGTAAGATTGTGGGGAGTGGTGTTGGATACAGAGAAAAAGTTAGTTGGTTGGGGAAAAGAAAAAGAACTCTCAAGTGGCACTGAACTGTCAGTGAAACTTCTGTATAATTTGAGGACGGATGTATATTTTCTCATCATGTCCTAAGATTAATGCATGCTGGCGTTTGGTCAATGTGATGTTTTAAAGGTCATCAAATGAATAATTTGGAGAAATTAAATGGTCACTTCCTTTCCTTTCTTTATTTAATGTTGATTACACACATGCTTTACTACCCCACACCCCTCCCCCCCACCACCTCCAAGCTGTGGTATAGCACATCGCAGACTTCCTTTATTTCTGAACTTAAAACTTCCTTCCTTGTAATAAGGCACGCTTTCATGATGAGTGCAGTTTGAAGCAGGAAGTTGGCTCACTTCGGGTTTTGCAGATACACTATTAGATGTTTGGTTGGACACTCGGCCATTAATCACTTTCACTGATGTGTGGTCCTCCACAGGACGAGTTAGCTGAAGTGTTTTCTATTAGGGTCTCACTGCCAGTTCCTAACCTCTGCTGCTTTGTAGCTTTGATGCATCCTCACAGGAATCCATATGGCTGGTCGCCACTAATCAAGCCACCAGTTTCAGACCTTCTGCTAAATCCATAACAGACTGAAAACTACAAATGTTCCTTCATCTATGAGGAAATTATATGCAGTGCAGGCTTAGACCAACATGTGGCATGTGGAACCCTGCTGGCAACATCTTCCGCCTCAGCTGTTTTCTTTCTTAAGAAACAGTCCCAGTCCAGGTCTGTGTGTGTGTGTGTGTGTGCACTTACGCAAGTTTGTGTGTGTGTTTGTGTGTGCACACACGTGAGAGAGAAAGAGAGAGAGAGAGAGAGAGAGAGATGGTGTATGTAAATCTCCATCAAAGAACACAAGAGCAGTTGCTCATTGTGCTCACCACAGATGCCCAGACAACACCTTAATCTCCTCACTTCCTCAAGCTTTCTTTCTATGGGGCTTTCAATCCATTTGAGCTGCATTCCATTTCTGCTATTTATAACTCAAACAATGCTATTATTTTAAAACAAAAACAGGGCATTGTATAAATTCAATTCTATTTAAAATTAGGTAACAAACATTCATAGATGCTTCATGATGTTCCCTTTAAAGTAACAAAGGTAGGCATTTCCAAGATGCATGAAAATGTGAACACAATGTCCCGGAGTGATTTACAATTAATGAAAGACTGATATTGAAGCCACTACAATGCAGAAAACACAGCAGCCAATTTACACACAAGCTCCACAGACAGTAAGATACAATGGTTAAAAGTACACCACAGGTGGTGGCAGAGTAAAATTTAACTTTGTCTGTCCTTTGCTCTGCCTTATTTGGTGCAAATATGATGGATAGTTTTTTTTTCTTCAGCTTTGAATGTTGCAGAAGATTTTTTTGTCAGGGGTGGGTGGTCGGGTTATGCCCAAGTCTTTTCGTCCCTCTAGTTTTCAATGCTAACACTTGCTCCACCACTATTCATCTTGTTCCAGAGAGTAGCTTACAACAACAACGTTCCCGAAGAACTGTGGCCACTCTCAGAATTGTGCTGCTGAAGAAAGGAAAAGGTTAATTGTAGCTGAAACAGCTTACAGTGCTTTCATCTTGCCACTGTTGTGTGAGGGTGTCCTTGCAATGATGTCACAGAGTTACACATCATGAGGGAGAAATGGACAGTGTGGGCACTGCAAGTTAACGGCTGGGTGGATTTGGAATGGTAAAGGAAATAAAATCAGACAACACTGCAGGCACAAACCTAGTCTCGCACCCATCATTTACCTGGAAAATTAATTGTCAAGCTCTGTTTAAGCAGAGAGCTTGCTTTGTTGATAACTTAATTGGGGTCAAGTGGATATTACTGATCTAGTTTATTGCTGCAGTACATGCACCTACAAAATAAAGACCTTTTAATGAGTCACCTTCCAATAAAGATGGAATGATAAATCAAAATGTCTACTCACTGAATTTTCATGTGCTCTGATCCATTTCCAAACCAAATTGACCCTGATTAATTACCCTTCTTGTGCATGTGGTGGCATAGGAATCACCAGTTCAGTTTCCCTCAGATGATATTGCTTGGAGAAATCATTATGGTCGATAGAACCAAAAGGTCTTGTCATCTTTCCGACATATCGATCTGATGAAGACATGGAGGCGGCTTGGCTAGACACTCGTAATTGTAGGTATCACACAAGACATTTGTTTCCTTCACCCACAGGCTCAGAGTTGACTGACTGAGAAACTTCACTTTTTTTGGATCTCAGAAGTCTGTGCTTCCCCCTGGAGGTTACTGGGGAGATTTGGCAACAGCTGGATGAAAATATACTCCCCATAATGATGAACAGGCAGCTGAAGACTATTGCAGGTAACAATTTGATTAACCTCCGGTACCATTTGAGGAAGACATTGAAATCTTCCAGAACTACAGAATGAGGGGTTTAAGGAAATTAGCATTAGTTACAAGGTTGTACTGGTGAAATTAATGGAACTGAAAGCTGCTGAATTCCCAGGTCCTGCATGTCTAATTCCAGCGTGTTCAAGTACAGTGAGAGTTGCTGCATAAGTGATTATCTTTCAAAAATTCTATGGATTCTATCATTATTCCTGCAGTTCAAAGGTGGCAAATATCCCCCTATTACTTAAAATGAGAGCAAGAGAGAAAACAGAGAACTATAGACCTGCTAGACATACATTTATCTCAGGAAAGATATCATTGTCATAGAGGGAGTGAATGAAGATTCCTGAGATGGTAGACGGTCTCATGAAAAGAGATAGAACAAACTGGCCTTATATTCTCCACCGTTTGAAAGAAGCGATTGCGCTGAAACATACAATATTCTGAAATCGTTAGGCAGGGGAGATGCAGGTAAGATGTTTCCCCTGGTTGGGGAGTTGTGAATCAGTTCAAAAAATATGGGGAATGCTGCTTAGGTCTGAAAGGAAGGCTTTGAATGCTTTGATGAGCCATGATCATATTGAATGGTGGGCCAGACTCCATGAACAGGTCTACTCCTGTTCCTATATTCCTCACAACTCCTTCAGCCCAGTGATAATGTCACTTGCCCTTTTTTGATTATACTCTTTCATGGTAAGAGTATGATGTCACTTGCCCTTTTCATTATACTCTGTCATTGGCTTGCTCAACCAGCATTAACAGTCCACCCCTAATTGCTGGAGAAAAGGTGGTGGTGATCTGTCTTCTTCTTGAACTGCTGCTGTCCCTGTCGTGTCGGTGCATCTACAATACTGTTTGGAAGGAAGTTTTGGGTTTTTGACCTCGCAACACGAACTAAATACTACTACAGTTGTTATGGGGGATTTCAACATGCAGGTAGACTGGGAGAATCAGGATGGTATTGGACCTCAAGAAAGAGACTTTGTGGAGTGCCTCCGAGATGGATTCTTAGAACAGCTGGTGCTGGAGCCTACCAGGGATCTGGTATTGTGCAACGAACCAGAATTGATCAGGGACCTCGAAGTGAACGAGCCATTGGGAAGTGGTGACCATAATACAATAAGCTTCAATCTGCAATTTGAGAGGGAGAGGGTACAATCGTAAGTGACAATATTTCAGTTGAATAAAGGGAACTATGGAGCTATGAGGGAGGAGCTGGCCAATGTTCAATGGTGCAATACCTTAGCAGGGATGACAGTGGAGGAACAATGGCCGATATTTCTGTGTATAATGCAGAAGATGCAGGATCAGTTCATTCCAAAAAGGAATAAAGATCCTAGGAGGAGGCATGGGTGGCCGTGGCTGACGAGGGAAGTTAAGGAACATATAAAGTTAAAAGAGAAAAAGTATAACATAGCAAAGATAAGTGGGAAAACGGAGGACTGGGAAGCTTTTAAAGAACAACAGAGGATTACTAGGAAGGAAATACGCAGAGAAAAAATGAGGTACGAAGGTAAATGGGCCAAAAATATAAAGGAGGACAGTAAAAGCTTTTTTAGGTATGTGAAAGACAAAAAAAATGGTTAAGACTAAAATTGGGCCCTTGGAGACAGAAACAGGGGAATATATTACAGGGAACAAAGAAATGGCAGAAGAATTGAATTGGTACTTCAGATCTGTGTTCACTTTAAGCAATCTCCCTGAGGTAACAGTGGCTGAAGGACCTGAAGTGAAGGGAATTTATATTTGCCAGGAATTGGTGTTGGAGAGACTGTTAGGTCTGAAGATTGATAAGTCCTCAGGACCTGATGGTCTACATCCCAGGGTACTGAAGGAGGTGGCTCGAGAAATCGCAGATGCGTTGGTGATTATTTTCCAGAGTTTGATAGATTCTGGATCAGTTCCTGTGGATTGGAGGGTGGCTAATGATGTACCACTTTTTAAGAAAGGTGGGAGAGAGAAAGCAGGAAATTATAGACCAGTTAGTCTGATCTCTGTGGTAGGAAAGATGCTGGAGTCTATTATAAAGGATGAAATTACGACACATCTGGACAGTAGTAACAGGATAGGTCAGAGTCAGCATGGATTTATGAAGGGGAAATCATGCTTGACTAATCTTCTGGAATTTTTTGAGGATGTAACTCTGAAGATGGACAAGGGAGATCCAGTAGATGTAGTGTACCTGGACTTTCAGAAAGCTTTTGATAAAGTCCCACATAGG
>NC_057751.1:3541424-3555989 GCF_004010195.1 Chiloscyllium plagiosum
CCGCACCTGGAGTACTGTGTGCAGTTCTGGTCTCCAAATTTGAGGAAAGGCATTCTGGCTATTGAGGGAGTGCAGCGTAGGTTCACGAGGTCATTTCCTGGAATGGCGGGACTACCTTAAGCTGAAAGACTGGAGCGACTGGGCTTGTATACCCTTGAGTTTAGAAGACTGAGAGGGGATCTGATTGAGACGTATAAGATTATTAAAGGATTGGACATGCTGGAGACAGGAAACATGTTTCTGTTGATGGGTGAGTGCCGAACCAGAGGACACAGCTTAAAAATATGGGTAGACAATTTAGGACAGAGATGAGGAGAAATTTCTTCACCCAGAGAGTGGTGGCTGTGTGGAATGCTCTGCCCCAGAGGGCAGTGGAGGCCCAGCTTCTGGATTCATTTAAGAAAGAATTGGATAGAGCTCTCAAGGATAGTGGAATAAAGGGTTATGGAGATAAGGCAGGAACAGGATACTGATTAAGGATGATCAGCCATGATCATATTGAATGGTGGTGCAGGCTCAAAGGGCAGAATGGCCTATTCCTCCACCTATTGTCTATTGTCTAAATGGCAATACATTTCCAGGTCAGGATGGTGAGGGGATTAGATGGTGAGTGCTCTCACACAGCTGCTGCTCATGCCCTTCAAGTTGGTGACGGTTGTAGATTTGTAAGGTGTTGCCAAAAAAGCCAGCACTGCATCTTAGGGATGGTATATATTCTGCCAGTGAAAGACAGAGTGAACAATGGCATGCTGATCAAGCAGACTGCTGATGGCCTGGATGGTGTCCACCTTCTTGAGTGTTGTTGGAACTGTGCTCATCCAGGCAAGTGGGGAGCGTACATCTTCCTGAGATGGTAGACAGGCTTTGGGGAATTAGGACATGAGATTCTCCCTGTAGGATTCTCAACTTCTGACCTGTTCTTGGAGCCACAGTATTGAGACGGCTGGTCCAATTCAGTTTCTGGTCAATGAAGCTCCCCAGAATAGTGAGGGATTTACTGATAGTCTAACCATTGAAAGCCAAAGGACAATGGCCGGATTCTCCTTTGTTGGAGATGGCCATTGCCTGACCTTTGTGTGGCACAATATTGCTGCATATGAGCACAAGCTGCTTGAGTTCTGAGGAGTCATGAATTGTGCTCCATATTGTGCAATCATCAGTGGACATTTCTACTAGCAGCAGTTATAGAGGGCAGATGACCACCACCTTCTCAAGGGCAATTAGGGATGTGTGAGAAATACTGGCCTAGCCAGTAACATCCACATCCCATGAACAAATCGTTTTGAAAAACTGCAAAATGGAACATAAGATTTGAAATGCAGACTGGTTGTGACCTTATTGAAGGACTAAACAGCCTACTTATACTCCTGATTCAGATGTTTATATTGTCATGACTCGCTGGGCTTGCTTACTGGATATTAAGCGCTGCTATTCCCAGAGTTGTCGCAAAAGTGAAAGATTTTATCAAAATGCACAAACGATCCCCGATTTAATTGTTTGTTTAGACGCAGGTGAAGAGAATATGTGGATGAAGTTTCTGTTTTTACCAAGAATAACCTTTTAGAACAAATAAATAGATTCTAGCCATAGCGCAACAAGAATGAACCATGGAAAACATAACAGTACTCGTGGAAATTCTCTTTCACTTATGAATTCCCCTTGCACATACATTGACAGATAAAGAAAAAATGGATGTTATGGATGGTAGGAAGAAATCTGGGAAGAAAGTTCAATGGTCCCAGTCCACATCATTCTTCGAGATGATCTTTCTGCTTGCCAGGATTTACTAATCTCTGATGCCTTTTCCGTGTACTTTTCATCTCCTTGCAGGAGGAATAGAGTGACTCATTCAAAACATATAAATCTCTGGTTTATTGTCAAAACCTACCATTTAGGCTTCAGGTATTTTCTGTGACAGAGAGATATGCCATTTTCCCTTTCATCCACACCTCAAAACCAGCCACATATATGTTGACAGGCAGATGGCCATTATCATCTACAACTGGTCACTACTCCACAAACGAATCAACAACCTGTTGCTGGCTGAATGTTACCTTACACACATCTTCTGGTGCCAGTCTGTCAGCAGCCAGTCTCTCCAACTGGAAAAAAACAGCTGTGTAAACACAACTTACAATGAGTTTCAGTACTTACTTTTAAAAAGTGTAAGAATCCCTTCTACAACTGTTGTTTTTTAAACAAACTGCTTTTCCAAATTCAGTCCACAATCAAAAATACAGAAATATGGAAAAGGAAGCAAATGTACTGCAGACAGATTTGCGCATGACAGTATAACAGGGGTAAATCAGGTTGTGAAGGAATACAGTCGACAGAAAAATATTGATTGGGTACGTAAGTGTGCAAGAAGTTGGCAAATGGAGTGTAATGTGGGAAAATGTGAATTGTTAATTTTAGAAGGGAGAACAGAGAAACAAAATATTATTTAAAAGGAAAAAAGTGCAAAAACCTGCAACTCAAAAAGACTGGGGGCTTGTGTCTGAAACACAGAAAGCTGGCACAGAACTGCAGCAGGTAATCAGGAAGGGTAATGAAATGTTGGCTTTTATTTCAAGAGCTTAGCAGTATAAGAGCAGGAAAACATTAATGCAGCTATACAAGGTGCTGCTGAGACCACATCTGGAGTACCGTGAGCAGTTTTGGTCCCTCTATTTACAGAAAGATAAATTTGATTGGAGGCAATTCAGAGAAGATTCACGAGGATTGTCCCTTGTATTGTTGCATGAAAAGAAACATAAACTTGAGTTAAGGTGTGTCAAAGTACCATTTATTGTACAAAAGCTTTTGGGAGCACAGTGCGTTGACCCTGAACAGCAAGTCTGGCAGCACTGTCTCTCTCCAAATAAAGTAGTACCATTGCTTTTTATTCCCTTGGTGACGTGCCAGCACAATCACAGAGGAAGCCCACCCCGTTTACATGTCCGGTGCCATTTTGGCACCTTGCGCCCCAGAAGTCCGCTTGGTCCACAGGATGGTCCTAGCCCACTGACCGCCTTGAAGTGGTTCTTTGTGCTGCTGGTCTACCTGTTTTGAAATGCTTCCATGGTACAGCAGGCTTCCCCGCTGCTCTGTCAATGAGGGAGCATGCATCATGCCTGCGTTCTTTAACCCTTTAACTGCTTCTACCCTTTAGCTAGTGTTAACTAATTCTACACTTTAACTACTTTTAACTTCAGGCCTTCAGTCTGAAGGGATTGTCTAATGAGCAAAGGTTAAATAGGTTGGGACTTGCCTCACTGGGGCTTAGAAGAATGAGAGGTGATCTCACTGAAATATACAGGAATCTTAAAAGGGTTGACAGGGTAAATGCTGAGAGGATGTTTCCATGCTGGGAGAGCCAAAGATCAGACAGCATGGTTGCTAAATAGAGGTGTGCCAATTTCAGACTGAGATGAGGTGGCACCTCTTCTCTCAGAGGGCTGAGAGTCCTTGGAACTCCTTACCACAGGGAGGTGTGGGGGCAGAGTCTTGTGTCTATTCTTGATCAATAGGAGAATCAAGGGTTATGACCTAAGTGCAGGAAAGTGGACGTGAGCAATGTCGGGTCAGTCATGATCCTATCGAATGGCAGAACAGACTTGAGGGATCAAATGGCCTCCTCCTGTTCCTATTTCTTACGGTTATATATGTCTTTACAATGTACTCTCTTTCCCCATCGCCTGGAATCTGATCTCTCAGCTCCTTGACTTTACAATTACCTTGTGTTTAAATGGTTTCATACCATGGTGCTTGCCTGTTTTTGTTCAAGTTTCAGTACTATTTAGCATTAACAAGGAGTGCCAGCACCTTAGATACTTCCACTTACCAAGACTATTAAAATTGATTTTGGTATGCTTGTGAGGATTGACTCATATTGTGGGCTAGGGTGGACACCAGACTGGGTTATAACATCTGCTAACCAGGGCGAGGAAATTAAATTGCATCAGACTCAATTAAGACTCTGATGAGTCCCAGAGTCACATGGATCAGAACAAGATGGAACATAGTTCTTTTTAATCCAATTAATATTTTTCCCTTTATATAAAATCAAATTTGGGCAGTTGTGCGACCCTTAGCAGTTTGCACTAGACATTCTTCCACAAGTGGGAGAAACTCATGAGTCACCAATGATACAAACACAGAACAGCTTTCTGGACAATACGCAAATAAATTAGGAACACACCAACCCTGGACTGATATTCTGCCTTTGATTTTAGCTGATCGATGGCATTCTATGGTGACTGAAAAGATTTGATTTCACGAGAGTGAATCGTCATTTCTGCAGTAGATGAAATAGTTTCAGGCTGGCCTTTTATGCATTCGAAGAGGGGTTTATGAATTGGACGTTTGTCTAAGATTTGGCAGATTTCCAATCATATTGGACAGTTTCAAGTTCTCATAGGGGTGTTGCCAATCTGACTCCAATCCTTTTGACTGTTTATAATTTTAAAAAGGCCCTGTGAGGTTAAGAATTGTTCCAAATTCAAAACAAACTCCTCTGGTGTTGCTGAAAATGTTTTATTGCTTCTTCAGAGTAAAGTTTAATATGTTCATTCACATGATCGGGGGATTGATGTATCAGCACTGGGGCAGCCTTGACTTTGACACTAATGGAAGAGGGGGATCAAGAAACTAGCAGTGCTCTGAGGAGGTTTCAGGGTCTTAGATCAAATTTGGGGGTGAGATAGTTCAGAAAACACAAGGTGAGGGATTCTATTTCGATTCAATATTTGATGCAGGCGATTCAGGATCATAGAGAAAAGAGATTCCAGATTCTGGGAGAATGGAGGGCTGCTCTTAGACTGGGAAACAAAATGGGAATGCAGTTCCTGGTCTGTTGAACATTGAGAGTACAGTACAATTTGGAAATGCTTCTGGTGCAGAAATCCCAGAACTGGAGTCCAAGGACCCGGATGGAGAAGTGCCTTCTCAATTGGGGCTCAGTTGGATGCAGCAACCTTTTGGTGGTGTGTGATGGGTGGGGAGGCCAGGAGTAAGCAGGAAAAAGGGACCTGAGCATCACTTGGCTCTTCTTAATGCATTCAGAGCCTGGTCTCCACTCTAATTCAGTCTGGCAGTCTCTGAGGCTCATCGGCAACTCACTCAAACAAAGCACCTTCATCATTCACCGTAATCCCTGCCATCAACCGGATATAGAATTTATGTTCAGGTTTCCAGCAACCTTTTGTGCTCTGTCTGAGTTTGCCAGCTGATGCAGTTCTGGATGTAGGTTTGCCCTACAATGAGCTGGAAGGTTCATTTTCAGATGTTTTGTCACCGTACTAGGTAGCATCTTCAGTGAGCCTCCAGACAAAGAACTGCTAATGTTTCCTGCTTTCTATTTTTACGTTTGGGCTACTTTGGGTTGATGATGTCATTTCCTGTGGTGACGTCATTCCTATGGTGATGTCATTTCCTGTTATTTTTCTCAGGGGGTGGTAAATGGGGTCCAAGTCAATATGTTTGTTGATAGAGTTCCGGTTGGAACGTCATGCTTCTAGGAATTCTCGAGCATGTCTCTGTTTGGCTCGTCCTTGGATGGATGGTTTGTCCCAGTCGAAGTGGTGTCCTTCCTTATCTGTATGTAAGGATACGAGTGAGAGAGGGTCATGTCGTTTTGTGGCTAGTTGGTGTTCATTTATTCTGGTGGCTAGTTATCTGCATGTTTGTCCAATGTAGTGTTTGTTACAGTTGATACAATCTTTAATGAGAATTAATTTCCATGAATAAGCAAAAGGAACCCAGAAAGGAGGGCATGGAACATTCAAGATGTGTGAGAGAGTGAAAGTAGACATATGTTGGTGGTGCTGGTGACCACATAGAATGTGCAGGAGAGCCCTGGTCGAAAATCACGTTATAAATGAGTGATTTCTCACCCAACCAAGGTCATCAATTGTGCACTCTCCCTAATTTAGTTTGAAAACAAAACTGAATTTTCCAGAAGAGTGCCAGATTGGAAAAGTTGTTTGACCTACATTTTCATCTCTTCAGGTTTTTGGTAACTGTTCTCTGCCAATGAGATAGAAAGCCCAGCGGCTACACTATCAGGCTGGGGCATGAACCTTTTCCTTCACTATCAGTGGGCTTACAGAGGAAATTGTATTGAGGCAGAAATTTTAACCTGTAAGATCCTTCGCCACAAGAAACCAACGACGCAGACGGCCTTTAAAGAAAATATCAGCCTTTGTTCGCTCACACCATGAATGGGTTGCAGTCAGAATGCCACATATTTCACCCCAGGACTTGCAGTGAGTATCCATGCTGACTCTTCGGTTATGGCAATGCAATATGAGGCCAAATGGTGAACAGACCCAGTGGACGCACAAAGTCCCATGGCACATTTTGGAGAAGAACGTGGAATGTTTCATTTCTTTCCCCCGACCAACAGTTACATCCCAGGCAATCAGCCCAAAGCAAATATAATTGGCCATTTGTTTCCTTGCTCTCTCATTGTGAAAGCTGACTGCAGTGTTGAGTGAAATTGCATTTCAGGGGTCACTCACTGATTGGAAGGTGCTTTCCAAATTTTTTTTCCCTCTGTGCAACCCCACTGTGAAATTTTAAACTTGTCACAACTCCACTGTGAAATCTCTGAGGGTGTGGCTGGGGGAGAGAGAAAGAACCCATGAGAGCAGTGAGGGCTGAGGGGGTGACACTGAGCAGCAGAGCTCCGAGACATTCATTGTTGCCTCCAGCGCTCACACCTCAAAGACTAAGCAGGCCCATTGGGGTTCCGACCCCCAACTGCTGTAAACCCACTTGGCAATCCTGAGGGCATGAAAATCACAATGTAAATGCAAGTTATTTAGTTATTCAAGCAGAGGAAAACACAGGGCCAAGAGACAAGAACAGAGCACGAGGATTACATTTGGACTTGGCCAATACATGCTATAAGATGAATCGCTCCCTGCTGTGCACCAAAGTCGTGCAGCTTCACCATGTGGCTTGGAATGAGTAACTCATCTCCTGACTCCCCAAAGTCTGTCCACCATCTACGAGGTACAAATCAGGAGTGTGCTGGAATACTTTCCCTTGCCTGGATGGGTACAGCTCCAACAACACTTGAGAAGCTTGAAACCATCCAGCATAAAGTTTGATTGGCAACACATCCACAAACATCCACTCTCACCACTATTGACACACAGTGTGTACTATTGACAAGATGCACAGCAGAAATTCACCAAAGATCCTTTGACAGTACCTTCCAAACCTACAATCACTTCCATCTAGTACAAGGTAGCAGATACGTGGGAACACCATTCATGCAAGATCCTCTTCAAGCCACTCACCAAACAAAAAAAAAAAGAACTGTAGACGCTGGACATCAGAAATACACATCCTGACATGTTAACATTCTGCTGTCCCTTCAGTGTTGTTGCGTTGAAATCCTGGAACTCTCTCCCGAGTGGGTTTGTGGGTCATCCTGCATCACATGGACTGCAGTGGTTAAAGAAGGCATCTCACCACCACTTTCTCAAGGGGAAACGAGAGACAGGCAATCTATGCCGGGCCCACCCAGTGACACCTGTGTCCAACAAATGAATAAAAAGGAATGAGTACATCATTACTCAGCAGTGAGTGTGGCATCCCAGGATAAATTTGATCCCAGCTCTTTATGAATAACATAATGACAACATGCTAGGTAATACAAGTATGAGCTTACTGAAGAATGTTCCAATTTGCGCTTCCTGAACTGAGTTTGGAATTTATATTTTTCTTCTCCCCTGGCTGCTGAGAGTTCAGAATCAAAGGGTGTTCAATTATGACTCCTGGTATGGATGATTGTGTGGTCTTTCTCAATCAGCTGATCCTTTCCTACTCAATCCTACTCGGATTTTAAAGTGCATTCTTCATCCAACTCATGTCCGGTTTCACTGCAACTTCAAAAGTAACATTTGCAATTAGACAAGCATTAGATGTTTAACCAAATCCAGACGTGCCTTTGAGTTTTCAGAGTAAGGTTATTGACTCTTTTATCTGGTCAGAATTTGTTGCCCCGGCAGCGGTTCAATTCTTCACACGCATTAAAATACACTATGATTCTAGTTATTTTAATCACCATTCTCAGATGGTATGACACACCTCTCAAGCATGTGGGACTTGATGCCCAGATGTCTTGGTCTCAGAGGTAGATTTGCTCTCACTGCACCACAAGAACCCTTTCTGGATTGAGACAATCCAAATTAATTCATTCCCTGTGACGACTGATACCACTAATATCAATGAGCTGGAGGCAAGAGGGACACATACAGGACACTGCAAATAGAGCTTATTTAACCAGCAAAGAGTTTCTTTGAACAGAGTCTGCACGAAGCATAGTAGACACAAGCCCATGTCAAAATGATGGCAAGATTTCCCAATGAAGCCAAGAATATTTTTCAACACAATGCAGTGTGTGCAGGTTAGTTACAGAATATCAATGATGTGTTTAAGATCAATCCCAGTGTAGACTCCAGGCATGATTGATGGGACATTTATCAAATTATCCAACCATTTGGGCCAGCACTGTGGGTTGGCTGACAGCCCCAGCTTTGAGGTATAGCAGCTGCCACAAACCACTCCCTCGAGAAGGTCCCCATTTCACAGCGATGATCAGCTGCAAAGGCCACCTTTTCATGGTTGGAGAGATGGTGAGTCTGATTTTAAATGTCCTTTTGCTCACTCACCTGTCACGGCATCCTGGTGCTGCTTTCAGGTGGTACTGGAGTGGAGTTACTGGGCGAGATCTCCAGTTTTGAAACACTAATCAATTAACTTCTTTGTCTTACGTTTGTTAAACGGCTGCCCTGAGGAAAATCACATTGAGACAGTGTTTTTCACAGAGGGTGGAGTATTTAATTCCATTACCCAGGAGACGGCTGGGAGTTAGGGAAACTGGAAGAGCACAGCTAATCCAGAATCTGGTTTCCAGCATCTGCAGTCATTGTTTTTACCCAGTTAGGGAAACTGGCTTAAGCAGGGAAGGCTGACGTTGGCCTTCCTATGCAGAGATCATTTAATGGTCAAGAGGGATCTCATCCCACTGCTGTTGGCTTTGCATTAGTGACAGGAGCATCTGGAGGTCATCAGTAAAAGCTGGTGACCACCCTGTGGTTTCAGGGAAAGGGAGTGTCATCTGACCAGACCCCCATCCCTCAAAAACACTCCCCAGAACCAACTCTCTCTTGTTGGGGGCTGTCTAACTGGTCTCAGAAAGCAGCCTCCATCCCCATAGTTGGCCAGCAGCTTTTGGAGGTCAGACCTCAGCCCTGAAAGACATATAAGCCCTTTCATCAGGCAGTTGTTGTCAGTGGTAGAAACGCTGGTCCCTTGAAGGATCAACCAGAACAGCTCCAGACTGGATTGAGAGCAGGTAATCTCCCTCCCGTGATGTTTTCATTTGGATTTCCCCCTTTTTGTTTTTAGTTCGTTCCACTTCTCTTAGTCAGTGTTTTTTTTCTTTTCCTTAATTTATTGAACAAAGAATAAAAGCTGAGTTCTTCCCCGCCTGAGGTGTTGGCTTTTGCACAGAGAAAGGGCTCATAAGGGAAAGGTGGAAACTGATGCTTGTGCTCAACCACAGATCCATGATGAAACATTCGTAAATCTCTGAAAGTCTTCGGCAAGGACAAAGCGGGAACTGCAGATGCAGGAGACCAGAGTCGAAAAGTGTGGCACTGGAAAAGCACAGCCGGTCAGGCAACATCCGAGAAGCAGACGAGTCGGTGTTTTGGACATAAGCCCCTTCATCAGGAATGTGTTGGGGGAAGGGGGCTGAGAGATAAATAGGAGGATGAGGGTTGGGTTGGGGCTGGGGGGAAGGTAGCTGGGATGGCGATAAATGGATGCAGATAGGTGAATGTGATAGGGTGCTGGAGAGGGTGGAATGGATAGGTGGGAAGGAAGCTGGACAGGTAGGACAGGTCAAGAGGGTTATGCCAGGTTGGAGGGGGAGATGAGAAAACTGGTGAAATGGATGTTGATGCTATGGGGTTGGAAGTCCCAATGCAGAAGTCGAGGCGTTCTTCCTCCGGTTGTTGGGTGGTTTGGATTTGGCAGTGGAGGCAGCCCAGGACCTACATGTCCTTGATGGGAGGGGAAGTTGAAGTGATCGGCCACAGGGCAGTGGGGTTGGTTGGCACGTGTCCCAGAGATTTCCCTGAAACGCTCCGTGAGTTGGTGACCTGTCTGACCGATGTAGAGGAGACCACACCAAGAGCAACAGACACAGCAGATGACACGTGCGGAGATGCAGGAAAATCTCTGCTGGATGTGGAAGGATTCTTTGCAGCCTTGGACGGAGGTGATGGGGGAGTTGTGGGCGCAGGTTTTACACTTCTTATGGTGGCAAGAGAAGGTGCCGGGTGTGGAGGGTGGGTTGGGTGGGGATGCGTGGACCTAACGAGGGAGTTGTGAAAGGACTGGACTGTCTGGAATACTGATAGAGGAAGGGAGGGAAATATGTTGCTGGTGGTCCAGTCTGATTGTAGGTGACACAAATGGTGGAGGATAATGCGCTGTATCTGGATATTCGTGAGGTAGAAGGTGAGGACCTATCCCTTTTGCAGTTCGGAGGGGTAGGGTACAAGGCTGAGGTGCGGGTGTGGAGGAGGTGCACTGGAGGACATTGTTGATCACATGTGAGGGGAAATTGCGGTCCTTGAAGTTGGAGGCCACCTGGGATGTCTGGGAGTAGAATTGCTCCTCCTGGGGACAGATACAGTGAAGTGGAGGAAATGGGAGTAAGGGATCGTGGGAGGAGGTGTAGTCTAGACAGCTGTGGGAGATGATAGGTTTGAAATCTATGTCTGCGTTGAGTTGGTCACCAGAGATGGAGACGGAAAGGTCCAGGCAGGGGAGGGACATGTCCAAGATGGTCCAGGTGAACTTAAAGTCAGGTTGGAAAATGTTAGTGAGGTTGATGAACTATTCAACAGCCAAAGTTTTTGAGTGTCCATTTCAACATTTGGGGAGCAAATTGTGAAACATTTATCAGCTGATGGCCATGCAGGGGTTCTGTAGGGGTTCTGAAAATGGCCAAGGCATGGTTGCCCTCTGCTCTCCAACCATTGTATGGAGCCACTGTTTTGGCCATCAAATTCAGTCCTGTGTACATTTCTGACCACCAGCAAAACTAATAACAGGGTGCTGAAGCAAGCAGTGAAATTCCTGCCTGTTAACTCTGTTTCTTTCACCATGGATATTGCCAGACCTGTTAAATATTTCCAGCACTTCCTCTGTTTCACTTTAGTCCCCCCGGGAAATTAGTCAGTTGTATTTAAGAAGGCAGCTCAGCACCACTTTTACCTGAAGGGCAGTTGAGACTGGGCAATAAGGCGACGGATAAGTGCTGGAAAATGGAAATCAAACAGATGGATACTACATGACAGGTGCAGACATAATAGGCTGAAGGATCTCTTTTCTTTTCCCGAGAAAACTCTACTACTTCATGACTCACCACAAATGCTGGTCTGGTCAGTAATGCCCACATCACTTGAATAAATTATAAACTGTGAGTAATATCCAAAATGGAGAGAATAAACAAAGGAGGTGAAACAAATTGTGTCCAGAGTCAATGTCGACTTATATTTTTCTTTCATTGCTGCTGAATTACAAACAAGTTCCCAATTGGAGCAGCTGTTGCAAAGTGAAATAGTGGTGTGGGTATCTAAAGATAACACAGGAATGCCAAAAACAAAAGTGTGAGACTTGTTTATTTCTGTAGGAAGTATGGTTGCAGGAGGTGGGATGCTTGAGAACGAGATAAACTATCGGGATTAGGAAAGCCAGTGGGAGTTGCAACTGGGCTTGCAAACAATCTGGAGGAGTGTAGTAATCTCAATAGACGTGGTTAACATCCCTGCCAGGATGCATGATCAGACTATTACTGTAGTCAGTGGAAAGCAAGCTCCTCAGAAAGGCAGATGAATGTTAATCAGCGAGTCACCAGTAGTGGATATTCCACATCAAACAGAACAATTCCATCACCAGTGAAGTTGCCCACAGACTGATGAACATTGGACATTGTGAAAAGTGAGAAGGTTAAGATGGTTAAGTGCCATTTGTAGACAATTAGTAACAAATGAATTCCCCTTGGCAAACAATCAACAGTTATGCACAACATTCCTGACAGCAGAAACAGTTCAGAGTGCTGTGAACAAGGAGTCTGATAGGCGATGGAAGGCTGTTTGAAGAGAGAGAGAGAAGTGAAGGCATAGTTGAATTGGATTTCATTTTTAGGGGTAACAACACAAAAAACTCCTGAGACAGAATTGCAGAGAGCAATGAAAAATTGACTTCCCACCCACAATCAGACAGTAAGTGGTGAAGGGTACAAGGTTAGATTTACAGAGGGAGAGCGAGTAAAGACATGCGAACATCTCAAAACAAGGACATCGATACCGAAGGATATGGGAAAACAGTGGTGATTGCTGTGTGACATGAAGAAAAAAAAACTTTACATCTCAGAAAAACAGAAACGAGATGCTTGTGGCCTAGTTGGTTCAACATCAACTGATGTTTATGGTTCCCATGAGTTTCCTCCAACTTCTCTTCACTGAACCCTATTAACATATCCTTCTTTCCATTCCCCCTTGTGTTCAGATTGAACTTTCCTTTCAAAGCATCCATGTTCCTTTGGTGGAAAGTGTCAAATTCTAACCACTGTCTCTGAGTGAAGAAGTTTCTCCTGAATTCCTCATTGGGTCCCTTATTAATGACTGTCTGATACTGTCAGCTCTGTAGTTTTGATGGAATTGGAAACATTTTCTCTTCACCTCGTCTGTTAAATCCCTTCACAACTTTGAACTTTGTGCTTTAAAGATTTTACTGCAGGGACAATCTTAACTCCCTCCTTTCCAACAACTAATTTCAGCCAAAATAGGCAGACAGAAAATTTGTGGGCTTGGAGGTGAAAGCAGGAAAATTGGCAGATAACAGAAATAGGTGGCCTTGGCTTCAATGACATTTTATTAACAGAGTTTTAGATTAACCCAGGATCTGTGGATTGACCTGCAGCTGGATAAAAGCTGGTGACAAAGAGTTATAAGTGTTTAAACTGAGATCATGCTTTGCAGAATATGTCACCATTAAGTGACAGTGAGACCCTAGGACACAAAGAGGTGGTGACTTGTGCACTTATGGGAGCAGGTACAGCTGAAGTCAATGCTTGAGCAAAGGACAATATAGCCAAGCAGAAATTAAGGTGCATATGAAAGGTAATCAGGAGTTGGATGAGAATTGCAGAAACATGAGTTCGATGTAAGAGGAGGATCTCTCTCTCTCCCACTCACTGTCACAGGCAAAATTTCTTGGTTTTTCTGAAATAATTTTCACAGAGAAAAAGGAAACACTTAGAGCTGAAAAAATCCTGAGAGATTGGGCGGCCTGACTAGATATCCAATCTATCATTTGCTGGCAATATCATGGCTGTGGATACAAGTAACCATGCCAGCTTTCCATTCAACCAATGTACAAGCAGCACTGAGGAGTGCAGCATCACCATCCCACTCTCTCTCAGGTTGACTAACTGACCCCTCAGGATCATTAGTCAGGGAGCTGGACCCTTGATCTCTCCTGGAGACTGCACCCCTCTGAAGATGGAGTCATGCTGTATCCTAGAGAAATTAGCAGCCAGTGTACAGCGCTGTAAAGTTATTTTCTACTTAAAACTTTTGGTGGACTCTGTCCTTGGCAGCATTCTGAATGTAATTGCTGATGAGGTGGCCTTGAATGGAACACCACACTCAGTGAACAAAGTTGGCAGAGGCCAAGTTCAATCATGAGCCTTGGACTGACATGCCTAAACAGGGGCAGGGGCGAGGACAGAGCACGGCCATCCATGCTGCGAGAACTGCCCTTCAGAAAACAAGGTTACTTAGGACATGGCACTGTCCCTCTGTATGGCGGGTATCGCTGAATCCCATGTTGAATGCTGGTGTGTTGATGATACTGGCGCTTTTTCTTCTTGTGTTTCCATCCTTCTCCCTGAAGAGCCGCCATACCTGTATGCTCAGAGGAATGATTGTGTGGCTCACACAGACACTCCCTGCACCTGCAGCAAGCACCAGCACAAGAATACCCACACTGGGAATTCTGAATCAGCCTTGCAGAATGAAACACTGTTTGGAGCACACACAGCACCAGGCAGGACCAAGTCCAGGTGGCAGCAGAGGAACATCCAAAGGCTGGCAGGGTGACAAGCCCAAGAGAAACCTCAGTTGCTGAGCTTTGAGACTGTTTTTATATACTGCTTGTTTAGAAAAGAATCCTGCCTTTTGACCACCACCATTTGAAATGTCAACTTGGGGATATATTTTTCAGGAGAAAGTGAGGACTGCAGATGCTGGAGACCAGAGCTGAAAAATGTGTTGCTGGAAAAGTGCAGCAGCTCAGGCAGCATCCAAGGAGCAGGAGAATCAACGTTTCGGGCATAAGCCCTTCTTCAGGAATGAGGAGGGTGTGGAAAGCAGGCTAAGATAAAAGGCAGGGAGGAGGGACTTGGGGGAGGGGCGTTGGGAATGCGATAGGTGGAAGGAGGTTAAGGTGAGGGTGATAGGCCGGAGAGGGGGTGGGGGCGGAGAGGTCGGG
>NC_057751.1:3556212-3592834 GCF_004010195.1 Chiloscyllium plagiosum
AGGTGTGGGTGCAAGTTTTGCATTTCTTGCGGTTGCAGGGGAAGGTGCCGGGAGTGGAGGTTGGGTTGGTGGGGTGTGTGGACCTGACGAGGGAGTCGTGGAGGGAGTGGTCTTCCCGGAACGCTGATAGGGGAGGGGAGGGAAATATATCCTTGATTTTTTTTTACATGCAAAATATCAACAATACTGAGGTGAGATGTGGGGAGAGTAGTTTGGACGAAACATCTTAACTGCAGTATTATAAGGAAATGTATGAGGATGCTATTCTGTACCAGAGCTCGTCACTTGCTACAAGACAAAATTCAAGTTCTGGGCCTCGAAGAGAAGCTATGGCTTAAGGTGCTTATTTTTCTTCCTTATCCCTGCTCTAAACATCCACTTTCAATCCTCTTCCTCGCATATACATGCTGTTCACTCCCTGACTTTGTCCCAGTCACAGTCCTGACAGCTCACACCGCTGCCCTGTTCTGGAGCTGTCTCCCCTCTGACCTGAAGCTACTGCAGATATCTTTTTCTGGACACAAGGCTCATACTTGTTCAGAGTGTCTCTGGGATTTGTCCTGTATTCTGTGGAGGAAACCTCTCTCCATGTAACTGCACAACAACCGTGTTCTCATTTCTTTAAAAACAAAAGCATGGCTCCATGGCTTTCAAATGAGCCTTGAGCCCTGGTATGGGCCCCAGAGTTATGCATCTTGTGCTCCCTGTTGTACATGATGTTCCTTGCCTTTCAAGTCATTATGGCCCTGAATTCATTTGTCTTGGGATCTTTCCAGCCTGCAATGGATGACATAATGTCCAGCATAAGTCAAAGTTATAGATCCCCTTCGAGACAATTCCAAGCACTTGATTTTTTTTCCTTATGAGTGAAGCAGAAGTACGAGATCCTGGGGGCTTTGCAAGCATGGCAAGCCTTCCTGGGGGTGCATTTACCAACTGCACAAATGTAGTCTGTGTCTATTTCAAATAGGTAGAATTATCCCTCACTGAACATCCAATTGGTGTAGGAATCTCATGAAAGCAGTGGTAGACTTTCTAAGTGTCTGCAGGAGGGCCCATTGAACAGTATGACAATTTTGGATGCATGAAGTATATGACATACACATTTCCCTGATGCTGTTCCAATGCACTGGTGAAGTGCTTTGTTGACAATGCCAGTTGGAGCACTTCTCCTTCGTCAGGTGAAGTGCAAGGTGCACTTCCCTCCACTTCAGCTGTTGAAGGAGCAGCGCTCCGAAAGCTTGTGATTTCAATTATACCTGTTGGACGAGAGCCTGGTTTCGTGACTTCTTTGTCCACCCCAGTCCTGAACATCCACACCTCCAAATCATGACAATGATTTTGAGTGTGCTCCTGTAGCAGGCTGGTTCAGATCACTGAGTTTCTTCCTGCATCTGTTCCAGGGTAACACTGGGAAGGTGTTTCCATACATATCTACATAATGGTGTTCAAATACTTCACAAATAATAAAACAACTTTGAAGAGAAACCTAATTGTTTGAGACTCCTGTGATTCCTGGAACAACTTCTGTCCTTTTAATGTGATGGAAATGGGTTAGTTATGTTCCTTACTGACTTCAATGTTGGAGCTTGTGTGGCTTGCAATATCATTTCAGAAGTAAGTTAAAAGTCACAAACATTCTGTGCATCTGGAGTTTTTATATAGACCAGACCAAAAAAGCGGGGCAGACACATTTTCCTGAAAGCTGTGAGTGAATCAGATGGACTTGACCAGCAATCTGATAATTTCATGTAAAAGCAAAATACTGAAGATGCTGAAAATCCAAAAGAAAAATACAAGTGCTGGAGAAACTCAGCAAGTTGGGCAGCATTAGTGGGGAGAGAAACAGAATCAGTGTTTCGAGCTCAATGACTCTTCTTCGGAACTGATAGTTTTGAGATATGCACTTCGCTTTTAATAAACATTCACTCCCTTCACCACCAATGCACAGTGATAACTGTGTGTACCAATGACAAGATGCACTGCATAAACTCAACAGCCTCCTTCAACAGCATCTCCCAAATCAGCGACCTCTTCCACCTAGAAGGATAGAGGCAGGAAATGCTTGGGAACACGATAAGCCATAAGTTCCCCTTCAAGCCATGCAGCACCTAGCCTCAGAAGTATATCACCATTTCCTCATTGTCGCCGAGTCGAAAGTCTGGAATTCTTTTCGAAACAGCACTGTGGGAGTATCTACATGACATGAACTGCAGCAGTTCAAGAGGACAGCTCACCACCACCTTCTCCAGGGAATTATGGATGGACAATAAATTCTGGCCAAACCAGCAAGACTGAAATCCCATGGAAGAATTAAAAAAAAGGATGTTGAACACAAATTTGTGCAGTTCAACTTTCATTCAAGTAGAAGTGTTTGAAATACCCCTTTACAGCTCTGCTGATACAAAACAAGATGATCCTCACAGTAACAGTGAAAGTGTGCATTGACCAAACCCAACATATTCTTGGATCAAGTAGTAAACACACAAGAGTAAACAGAAGTAACTAAATGTGTACTAAGAAATCAACCGAGTTGTCATAAAATATATCTTGTTCATAATTTTGCTAAACTTATCGTACTAAAGTTAGGCATCCATCTTTTTAAGTTTTGTTCAGTTCCTTTGAGATTTTTAATTAATATAACCCATTTTAGTGCAGGTACAATGGGTTGAATGGTTCCCTTCTGCACTTTAATAAATCTGTGGTTCTGGGATTCAATATCAAGCAACCCACTGTGACTCAATGACATTTGTGAAAAGACCACTTATCGGATGACATTTTGTTATCTTACGAGATATCTTCGCTTAGAGATAGGACAGACACAAAATGGTGTGACTCGTAATGCAACATATCACTGTTCATGCAAGTTTCCAGAAAGGTTAATTTAAAAGTAGAACCAAATCAGAAAATTTAATCTCCCAAAGTTTGTGCCGCAGTACGTGTAATACAGGCTGCATTCTGTGAGCAACCTCGTGGTTTTTAAGCCAACTTTTCCCACAGGTCCAAATCTTGCTGTGTAGGAATTGTGAAATGGATCCATGTTGAAATCTAAACACTGAGATAGGTTGTAAATCCTATCATAATAATCCAAAATATTGGGCCAATCACTGCATCATCACATTTCAAATGTTATGAACTCTAAAAAATTTCCACATTACTAAGAATATCTATATCTTAAGTAATTGACTGCAATTGTTTACTTCTGAGAAATTAGCAGCATTTCTCTAATTTATTACTGTTACAGTGTACTCTAGGCCGAGTGAACTGTAATAGCTGGGATGCACTGTTACCGTGTGAGGGATTTTCCCTGTGTAGGTCATTTTAAAAAGGTTTGGCATTCCCCCAGACAACATTATTAGACTATGTTTGTGCCAAATGCAAACCGATGAGAAAGTGTGAAGATCGATGTTTGCCAGTTGCTGAACATGTGCAAGTAATCCCAATCCAGATCTACAGTTATTACATTGCAGACATCTGTCTCAGTAATACTCGTGTCTTTTGGTGAACTAATACTGTGAATGCTTTGTGGAAGTATCTTTACAAGTAGAGTAAAGTGGTTCCTGAATCTGGGTGACACATACTTTCATGATACCCCAAACTCACTAAATACCGTTTCCGGCCAATAGCCGAGACAGTGACAAAAGGAAATCCCCATGCTACTGGAACACTTCTTAAGTTGATATCAATTACTTCTCGGACGAAAATCCAGTGTTTGAAAATTCATGAAATTATAAATTGATTTGCAACCATTTACTCAGTTGTTTCCTAAAATGTATTGAAAATAACAGCATAAGAAAAGGTACCACCAACAATTTCTGATTTTGCCTTTGGAAATATTTACTATTTGTTTCTGTTATTACATCACAGACTACCTGCTTTAGAAGACCCCTCAAAATACTATTAATGAATTTGAACTCCTTCTGTACAGCAGAAACAAGGTGAAAGAGGTGTTGAGAATGTGTGGTACATTTGGTTGCACTGTTGATAAATTTGGTGAATTCAGATAGACAACTGATAATAAACAAAAATAAAAATCAGCACTTTCCAAACTTCTGGACTCAATATTGAGTTCAACCCCTTCAAACTGTGAACCCATTCCTTCTTTTAGCTTTACAGCCCAATCATGTAATCTGAACTATCAACGTCTTTTATCCCTCAGCACTCCAACTCCCCACCGCCGCCGCCCCCCCCCCCCATAAATACTGCCTTGTCCACACTTCACATCAGCTCTGGTGAACAGTCATCTTGACTCGAAACGTTAGCTTGCTCTCTCTCCATGGATGCTGCCTGGTAAAAACAATGACTGCAGATGCTGGAAACCAGATTCTGGATTAGTGGTGCTGGAAGAGCACAGCAGTTCAGGCAGCATCCGAGGAGCAGTAACATCGATGTTTCGGGCAAAAGTCCTTCATCAGGATGCCGCCTGACCCACTGTGATCACCCGCATTTGTTGTTCTCATTAGCATGCCTTGTTCAGACAAGAATCTGTGTCAATGTTAACGGTTGACTGTAATGAAGCCCATGGTGATCAATCTGACCAGTGAAGCTTGCTAAAACAGAGGACAGAACCACAAAATAAGTCTGGATCTTTCTCTTTGGGCTTTGGCCTAATTCTTCTCCAGCCTGAAACATCTCGCAAACACCCATTGTGATATATTTGATTGTTTGTGGTGAGCTTCAGGCTGCTTGCTCTGGGAAAGGTGGCAGCTAGAAGCCCTTCTGCTTTTTTACACCCTGTATGTGCTTGTACCCAAGGCCCAGCTGGAAAATAAACCAGGTTGGCCCAAAGAGCCTCTCACTTAGCTTTGGATGCGGAAGTGAAAATCCCATTCTGTCACTGCAGAGCTACAGGTCTCCCTGCACATTGGATCTCATTTCCATAGCCCACATACAAATATTCACCTCACTGGAAGAGGAAATTTTAACATAATCCACTCAGCAAGAGACTAACGAAATTAGAATGGTCACCATTTTACACTCGGTACAATTTTGCTGTTAAAAGAATTCAACAGCATGTCCAATCAGGCAGTGTTTAGGAATATAGGAATATCTTCATTTGTGATGCTGGCAAAGCCAGCATTTAGTGCCCATCTTTCTCTCTCTCTGCCTTTGAGTAGTTTGTGATGAGCTGCGTTCTTCAATAAGTCTGGTCTGTGAGATAAAGGTACTTCACAATGTTGTCTGGGTGAAAGTTGGAGGGTATTGACTCAGAGACAACAAAAGGATGGCTCTCGTGTTTCCAATAGACTGAGATCTTCCAGCTACTGGATAAGGGATCAGTTGCCTTTCTAACCCACTGGCAAATTTTCAACAGTAGCCTTTTGTAGGCCATGAGCTTTGGAGTATAAAGTACTCAGTTTATGAATAATGCCATTGCCAGAAGCTTGCCACCTTTGTGACAGTTTCCTCAACTTTCATTTCCTTGAGCATTCAAGTTTGGGTGTGCTTCCAAAAATTCAAACAGGTAACCAATCCAATTTCATCAATTTTCTTCTGAGCACATGCAGATAAAACTCTCAGACTATGTTTGTCGCTCGTATCTGTTCCTCAACAAGGATAGCCCACAGGATATATCGCCTGTGCTCTGCATCTTTTTTTCCAAGTTAATGTCAGTGAATATCATAAACTGTGCAGTTTCCAAGTAGGTGAATTAAGTTAACACTTGAAGCTGAGAAACATTTCCCAGCAGTTTCTCTAAATGCATGACTATGCCAGACAACTATTTTGTAGCCAATTCACATAACTTGAAAAGAATACTTATTTCGATTTTAACACTGTTCTGTCAGTCAGAAGTATGAACCCACAGGGTAAAATTGTCAAATCTTCCCACAAGCAAAAAATGCCTTTTCACTCTTTCATCTCATCTTTTTGCTTTGCAAGAACAGATGACATACGTATATTGTCCCAGAACTGCTGCCAACAGTGCAAAGCTCTTGCGCTGTAATCAGGAAGATTAAGATGACAGAGGATAAGTGGTACAGCTACCCACAAATCTAACTCACATAACAGCCTTAATAAATGTCTTCGTGATGAGTCAATGAGGAGTTGGGGGAAGGGTAATGGATAAGGTGTTATGTATTAGAAATGTGACACATATATCACACCTCCTTTTGCACAGGTATTGGGTGGCCAAATATTTCACTGATTTAATTGATATTTAAATTGGGCCTTTGAGCACTTGGGAGCTGAAGTGAAATTCAGAATTTCTGCTTTGATTTTCAAGGGTTCAAGAATGCCAACAACAAAAGGGAGGAGTGTGCTGCTAGTTCTCCGGTTTCCAGCATCCTTGTTGGCTTGGAAGAGAAGGAGTTCTCAAGATGTTTATTCAAGGGGAGCCAATCACCCCAGTCCTCCAAAATTGTATCTCCTTCCTAGCCTGCCCCATCATGGGACTCTCTCTGCTGGCTGTTTATGACTTTTTCACATCTCCTGATGGCAATCTTCTCTCCACCCTCCCAATCACTCTCTTTCCTCTCCCGATCCTCACTGAATCCTGATTGCAGGGTTCTGTCATCTGGGGTCACTGGCTGTTGTCACCAGCCTACTCTGGCGAGACTGTCCCAGGAAAAAGGACTAAAAAATGTGATTGAGGTTTTGCCTTACACTTCAACAGAAATTACACATCTCTAGCCCTGCCAGATTCTTTTTTAATCTGCCCTTCTTTGGGGGACAGAATAGCCTTAGGGGTTGGCAAAACAAGTCTTCAGCTACAGTTGATTCAGACAATTCGGATTTTGCAATGAGAAGCAAGTAGGCCCAGGATACTGACAACAAGCAGCAAATAGTTGTTTTTCAAAAATCATTGTTAAAATACTCTTTCAGGAGAGTAGGTGACTATGGATCTTGAGTGTTGCTGGAAAGAGAGACATGTTGCTTAAACTGTTCATCTTGCAAATCTCAGGATAAAGGCAAGAATACCAAATTTCAAATGATAACAATATGTACTGCAAGAGTAAAGAATGCTCATTGGTTAGCAAGTCAGATCTGATTCGTTGAGATGTTGCTCCAAGTCAGTTTTTTTTGTGTAGATATTTATTGAAAAATATTTTCACTCTTTTACAAAAAAACTCCAAAAGGTTATAAAAGTAAAAAAGTACAGAAAAGTAGAAATAATATTGTACTATTATACTATATTACAGTAACGTTGACAATAAATGGCCTACTATTCCTCAAGATATAGTCGTCTCATATTTACTTAAACCAAATTAGCATAAACTCAAATTAAATAAAATAACATTAAATTAAATTCCAATCCATTAAAATTGAATAACACTATATTGTACTCGCCTCAGTTCCATCCCGTCCACGGAAGCAACAGCGATTATACCCACATTTAGTAGGCACACCCATTCGCCCACATATGACAGCAGGGCGCTTATTTGGTATCTCCTTTGATCTGGGAGGTCCACCCCACCCCATATCCTGTGGAAGTTGCAACTTGGTAAATTTAATCAGGGGGCACCTACAGCACCAAATAAATTATCTAAGCCATCCCACAAACCTCCGCAGTACCTGTTTGGGTAACAACAACGGGAGCATCCTCATAGGATATAACAACCGAGGAAGAACATTCATTTTAATCAAGGCTTTACGGCCGAGCCATGATTTGGGCAGTTCTTCCCATTGCTGCAAGTCCTGCTTTATTCTCTCAAACAAATACACAGTTGCTGGAAGCGAGGGGTAATAAAAATTCCCAGATAGAGAAAACCTTTCTCTAAAAGGAAACTCCATTCTGTCCTCCAGCTTCAGTACTTCTACCAATCCCCCCTCAGGCATGACTTCTGACTTTGTGAAATTTATCCTGCATCCCCAAAAGCTGCCAAGTAATTGAACCTTTTGTATTAGCCGGAGTACGGACTTTTTGGGGTTAGCCAAAAAAAGGACATCGTCCGCATAGAGAGTGATTTTGTGTTCCTCAACTAAGACCTTTGGTGGCATTACCTCAGGGTCCTTTTGGATGGCTTCTGCCAACAGTTCAAGTACCAAGGTGTACAGCAGCGGTGACAGGGGACATCCTTGTCGACTGCCCCTCCCCACGCTAAAATTGTTCAATTTAACCCCATTTGTGATAACCGCTCCCATGGGGTCTTTATATACGACTGCCACCCACCTGGCAAAGGCCAAAACGATCTGGAACAGCAAAGAGATACAACCATTCCACCTGCTCAAAAGCCTTTTCTGCATCCAGGGAGACCACCAAACCTGGAATCATTCTCTGCTGACATATTTGCACTATATTCAATACCCGTCTGATATTGTTGGAGGAGCTGCAGCCCTTGGTAAAACATCTCGTCTCTTTTATAATAACGGACAGTACCTTCTCCAACCTCAGAGCAAACACCTTCGATAGGATTTTAAAATCCACATTCAACAATGAGATGGGTCTGGACATCTGGACGTCTCCGGATGATGCGCAATTCTCGGGGTCTTTCCCTTTTTTTAAAATAAGGAAGATATTAGCTTCCTGAAGAGAGGACGGAAGGCAGTCATGGCTATACAAATGACGATACCTCATTAACAGTGGTCAGCTAACGTGTATGAACTCATTGTAAAATTCACTCAGGAATCTGTCTGGACCGGGTGCCTTACTACCTTGGAGCTTCCTTACAGCCTCTAGCACCTCCTGTACTGTCAGTGCTGCATTTAAAAGGGAGGCCTGATCTGTGTTTATACTATGGAGGTCCAAGTTTTCAAAAAAGGATTCCATTCTCCATCCCCACAGTCCTCTGACCGGTATAGTTCTGTATAGAACTCCCAGAATCTGGCAATGATCTTCCTCAGTTTGCGTGTGACAGTGCCAGTTCTCTCCCTGATAGACATAACGGACTGTGGAGCACTTTTCTTGCTTGCCAGGCAAGCTAGGCTTATCCCCATATTCAAACAGCCTTTGCTTTGCAAAGGAGTCCACTCTCTTGGTCACTTGTTTGAGTGCTGAGTCCAAAGCAGCCCAGAGAGCCATGACCCACTGAAACTTGACCATGGATGGTCTGGTATAATATGCCGACTCAGCTGCCTTCAGCCGGGCCTCAAACATCTGCTGCTGCTGGTCTCCTCTCTCTGCCTCCTTCTCGTTGTCAAGTATGAAACAATTATACTCCTTAAGAATGGTTTGGTGGTCTCCCAGGGCACTGATAGATTACTGGCCGTACCCCGATTATGTCCCAAAAAGCTCTGAACTCCCTTGTGATATACTGTACAAAGTTGTCATTCTTCAACCGAAATGGATCCATGCACCAGTGATGTGTGCCTACACCACTACCTTTGGTCTTAACATCCAAATATACTGCCGCATGGTCTGAAATAGTTATGCTCCCAATCCTGCAAGTCAACACCAAGTCCAAAAAAACTGACAGAACAAAGAACATATCAATTCTTGTGTGGCACTTGTGCAGATTGAAGTCAAAGGTAAAATCTCTCCCACTAGGGTGGAGGCACCTCCACACATCCATTAGCTCCAACTCCTCACACAAGTCCATGAATTGTCTAGACTGCCGAGGTGTACCCGACAGCCCTCTTGGCATCCTGTCTGCCCCAAGGTCCATGAGACAATTAAAGTATCCTCCTATAATCACCCCAAGAGCCATTAAGTTAGAGACTGCATCAACTAAAAATTTGAGATGATGCGCCGGATGTAAATGTTCAGGATGCCATACTCTTCTCCATGAGAATGACGAACCGTCCATACTCATCCTTGATTTGACCTGTCACCTGAAATGGGAGGTTCTTTCATACCAGTATGGTCACTCCTCTGCTTTTGGTGTTAAAGGAGGAAAAGAACACCCCTATTGTATCCCCTGCTGTAAAGTGAGATGTTGCCCATCAGTCAAATGGTCTCTTGCAACAGCACAATGTCAACCCTTTCCTTCCTAAGATTTGAGATCACCTTTTACCTTTTAATGGGGGAATGGCTCCCCTTTATATTCCAGATGCACCACCTGAACAGATCGCTAGCCATGACCACACACCACAGCCCGCAGTCCCCCAAGAGGAAGAAGCCCATTCAATGTGTGATGAGTGGAGAAAAAACAAACTTTATCAAATCTAAAGACTATTCCCACAAATGCTACCAAAACTACAAAAACTAATAAACTAAAACACAAATCTCCAGAGATCTCCCTCCTTTCCCATCGGGGAATTCACTCCCAAACTCAGAACAATCCAAGCACCTTCCAGTAAAGGCCTTACCCCAAACCCAAGCAATGGAAAAAAAAACATATTACGTACACTCCTATAAGTTAACCATGGATGCCCACCCCTCCCCCTCCACATCTCAATCCCACATATCTTTACATCAAAAGGAGTAACCGCCCCACACCCAGCAAAACAGAACAATAGAATAACTAATAACCACCAAACAGACAGACTATAAAACATACCGGATTTTATACCAAAGCAATACCAAGCCTATCAGGCCTAAGACCCCAAAAGGGAAAAGAACAAAGAGAGGGAAGATAAAAAAAATTATACAATGCCATTATCCACCGCATATTTTCCTCCTTCTCCCTTGGTCAAAGTCTATTACTTTAGCGAGTGCAAAAAGTCTTTTACTTTTTCCGCTGAGTCAAAGTTGCAGTCAGTTCCCCCTTAATTGAAGTGTAACACTGCCAGGTATCTCAGAGAATATTTAAAGCTTAAATCTCTTCATTTTTTTTCTTTACATCATCAAAGGTCTTCCTTTTCTTAATTATGGCCCCAGAAAATTCATGAGAAAACATTATCTTTGAATCTTTATAAGCCAAAGCCTGTGGATCTCCACGCAGTCTTCTGGATGTTTCTACAATTAATTGCTTTTCCTTGTAATGCTGGAGTCGCACTGGGACCAGGCGGGGGCACTGATTCGGCCCGGACCTGCGCATCTGGTGGGCCCGCTCCACATTCACCCACCTCAATCTCCAGCCCCAACAACTCCAGAAGCCACCTCTCGAGAAAATCAGCAAGGTTTTCACCTTCTCCACTCTCCAGTAAGCCCAAGATCCATAGACATTTTTCTCCAACCTCAATTTTCAAGGTCGTCTACTTGTTCCTGCAGGGTCTGAACCTGGCCTTCCAAGGCACGGACCCGCACCTCGGAGCTCTCGGTTGCGGCCTCTAAAGCCATGGTCCTCTGTTCCACTGCTTTCCACATGCTGATCCAAAGTCCGGATCTCCTGCTCATGCTTTGTCAGCATGGCAGTAATTGGTTCCAGTGCTCCCTCGATTTTTTCACAGAGTTTTGTGAACTCCGTGAGTAAACGCTGCTGCTCCACTGAACTTAAGGGCGTCGCCATGGGAGTTGAGGTATCGGCTGCGGGTGTGCCTGACATAGTAGGGGAGTGGCCTGCCTGCAGTGCTCACTTTCCGTTGGATGTTTTCTTTTTAGCTTCAGATCTATGAAATCTTAATTTAAAAGGGCTGTCGGTATTATTCCACCTACATTACATTACAAGCTTTCCTCAGGGGTGGCTAATGGTGGGGGGGAGGTAGGACCCACCTTGCCTGGGGTATGGCACAGAGCCCAACACAGCAGATTGTTCAGACTGACGTGATATTGAATCTCCAGTCAGTTCTTCTTTAATGCAATGGTTGCGTTTAAATGATGGCACTCTAATCAAGTTACAGTTAGCACACGTTTTAGAGGTTCACGCTGTAGAAACGCCGTTCTCAATTCATCAATCACATTACAGCAAGTTCGCATTGACAAAACGTGCGTGAAAGCAGAACAACCTGTATCAAGAAAATAATTCGAACTGGAGGTTTCTCAGCCTCCCTGGTAATTCACAAATGACACATATTCCTCAAACAAACAAAAACAGACATTGTTAGAGAGACTCAGCAAGCCTAACAGCATCAATGAAGAGAAAACCGCGTGAAAGTTTTGAATTTAGTGACTTCAGAAGTGAACCTGTTTCCATTATTTGCAGAGAACAGGTTCCTGTACATGAATGTATGTCACTTCTGGCATAAATGAGATACATTAAGAGCTTGACTAATCACACATTAGCATAGGTTTTAGCATGCATTATTATTCAGCAAATGCTGTCGACTCACATTTAACAGTAGACATGGTTCAAAGTACTTCCTTTCCTCAATGTGTTTGTTCAGAAATTTGCAAATAGCTTCTCCACTGCTGTCTTTTTTAATTGGTCAAAAATTAAACGGTCAACATACACATTTGAATTTGTATTGCTTTATACATTATAACATGTTTCATAAACTTGATTGAGTTTTTTGAAGAAGTAACAAAGAGGATTGATGAGGGCAGAGCGGAAGATGTGACCTATCTGGACTTCAGTAAGGTGTTTGACAAGGTACCGCCTTGGGAGACTGGTTAGCAAGGGTAGATCTCATGGAATACAGGGAGAACTAGCCATTTGGATACAGAACTGGCTTAAAGGTAGAAGACAGAGGGTGGTGGTGGTGGAGGGTTGTTTCAGACTGGAGGCCTGTGACCAGTGGAGTGCCACAAGGATTGGTGCCAGGTGCACTACTTTCATCATTTATATAAATGATTTGGGTGTAAGCATAAAAGGTATAGTTGGTAAGTTTGCAGATGACACCAAAATTGGAGGTGGAGTGGACAGGGAAGAAGGTTACCTCGGATTACAATGGATCTTGATCAGATGGGCCAATGGGCTGAGAAGTGGCAGATGGAGTTTAATTTAGATAAATGTAAGGTGTGAGGGAAAGCAAATCTTAGCAGGACTTATACACTTAATGGTAAGGTCCAAGGGAGTGTTGCTGAACAAAGTGACCTTGGAGTGCAGGTTCATAGCTCCTTCTAAGTGGAGTCGCAGGTAGATAGCATAGTGAAGAAGGCATTTGGTATGCTTTCCTTTATTGGTCAGAGTATTGAGTACAGGAGTTGGGAGGTCATGTTGCGGGTGTACAGGACATTGGTTAGGCCATTGTTGGAATATTGTGTGCAATTCTGGTCTTCTTCCTATTGGAAAGATGTTGTAAAACTTGAAAGGATTCAGAAAAGATTTACAAGGATGTTGCTGAGGTTGGATAATTTGAGCTATAGGGAGAGGTTTAATAGGCTAGGGTAGTTTTCCCTGGAGTGTCGGAGGCTGAGTGTTGACCTTACAGAAGTTTATAAAATCATGAGGGGCATGGATAGGATAAATAGACAAAGTGTTGTCCCAGGGATGGGGGAGTCCAGAACTAGAGGTCACAGGTTTATGGTGAGAGGGGAAAGATATAAAAGAGACCTAAGGGGCAATATTTTCACAGAGAGGGTGGTACGTGTATGGAATGAGCTGTTAGAGGAAGTGGTGGAGGCTAGTACAACTGTAACATTTAAGAGGCAGCTGGATGGGTATATGAATAGGAAGGGTTTGGAGGGATATGGGCCGGGTGCTGGCAGGTGGGACTAGATTGGGTTGGAATATCTGGTCGGCATGGACGAGTTGGACCGAAGGGTCTGTTTCCGTGCTGTACATCTCTGTGACTCTATAGCATGGTTTACCATCGATTCTGCTGAAAACCTCGAAACAGTTTTCAAATCTAGAGATTTCAAACAGTTCTCTCTTTGAGGATTCTAAGGTTTAATATAAATTCAACAGAGAGATGGAAGTTTACTTTGTCTTTGGTGCACTTCCCAACATATTGAAAAATCAAACATAAGATATATCTCATGAAATTTTTAAGTCTCACGAGTCAATGAAGCTAATTAGAAGGAGATATGTAGGTAATGAAATGGCAAAGGCAGAATGCATTTTATGTGCTTTATTAAGTCTCCATGATGAAAAAGTTTGAAGACTGTTTCACCTTTCCAAGCAGTATTTTACTGACTACGATTCTAAACTGCAGAAGGAGACACAGGTTAAAAAGATGAGTGAAAATTACATTTCATCATGAGGATACAGAGAAGAGTAGTTCAGTATTTAACATAACAGCAGGGTCAAGAATAACATGGCATTTTTGTTTGTCAACTTTGGTTGTTTTCTTAAAAATTAATTCAATCCACTGGATACTTCAAACCTCACCAGTCTGAATTTATGATCCAAGTCTTAAAACTTACAAAATAAATTAAGATCAATTGTTACTCAATATTCAAACTAGTTAGCAAACCTGGATGAGCTCATTATTATTTGTGGAAAATGTGACTTTCAAATCACTTTCAAATCCTTCTTTGCTTAACAAAATCTATAAATTTTCATTATTGAATAGGCAAAAGATGCTGGAAGCACTCTGGTATCACCTTACAAGCCCCCATCATCTGATTGAGTCTGGAGACAAACCATCACAGAATTCTAGTACACTCAGGTGACTGCAGAAGTTAGGATTGAGGGAAGAAAAAGAACTAAAATGTGTGAATCTTGCCTTCAAATGGAGATATCTACAAGGTTATCAAATAAACAACAAAGTCAAGGGAATGGAAGAAATAAACCCAGACCACGACTTTAAATTGTCACAAATTGGCACATGAAATTACCTTGAGATAGGATGGGCTGATACTTTCAAAAACAATCAGATGTTGCAATGGGAGATTGGGCAGTCTTTCACAGTTATGAACGAAAATGGAGTGAACCACCTTCCTCAGCAGAATTCTCTCACTCACATATCTTGCACAGTGCTGAAAACAGTACAGAAACAAATGGTACATAGACCAACGAGTGAGGCATTGCCATGTGAACAGTGAAAACACAAGGACTTACAGAATTGGCTGACTGAAAGAAGACAGCAAGTAGTAGTGAATGGAAAGTTTTCCGCCTGGAGGTTGGTAACCAGTGGTGTCCCACAAGGAATTGGGCCTCTGCTCTTTGTTGTTTTTATAAATTATTCGAATGAAGAAGTGAAAGAGTGGGTTAGTAAATTTGCATATGACACAAAGCTTGGTGGTGCTGGAGATCGTGTCGAGGACTGTTACAAGCTGCAACAAGACATCGACAGCTTGCAGAATTGGGCTGAGAAGTGGCAGATGGAGTTCAACCAGTCATGATGCCTCACAGCACCAGGGTCCCAGGTTCAATTCCAGCCTTGGGCAACTGTCTACGTGGAGTTTGCACATTTTCCCTGATTCTGCGTGGATTTCCTCCGGTTGCTCCGGTTTCCTCTCACAGTCTAAAGATGTGCAGGTCAGGTGAATTGGCCATGCTAAATTGCCCATTGTGTTCGCCACATTAGTCAGAGGGAAATGGGTCTGGGTGGGTTTCTCTTCAGAGGGTTGGTGTGGGCTTGTTGGGCCCAAGGGCCTGTTTCCACACTGTAGCTAATCTAGTCATCTCATCTAATCTAGTCTAGATAAATATGAAGTGATTCATTCTGGAAGGTCGAATTTGAATGCTGAATGAGGGTTAAAGACAGGATTCTTCACAGTGTGGAGGACAGCGGGACCTTGGTGTTCATGAACATAGATCCCTCAAAGTTGCCATCCAAGTTGATTGGGCTGTTAACAAGGCATATGGTGCTTTGGCTTTCATTAATGAGACGATTGAGTTTAAGAGCTGCGAGGTTTTGCTGCAGCTCTATAAAACCCTGGTTCGACCACGCTTGGAATATTGTGTCCAGTTCTGGTTGCCTCATTATAGGAAGGATGTAGATGCTTTAGAGAGGGTGCAGGGGAGATTTACCAGGATGTTGTCTGGATTGGAGGGTTTGTCTTATGAAGAGAGGTTGAGTGAGCTCGGGCTTTTCACACCAGAGAGAAGAAGGAAGAGAGATGATTTGATTGAGGTTTACAAGATAACGAGAGGCATAGATAGAGTAGGTAGGCAGACACTTTTCCCCAGGGCAGAAATGGCTGTCACGAGGGGTAATAATTTTAAGGTGATAGGAAGAAGGTATAGAGGATATGTCAGAGGTAAGTTCTTTATGCAGAGAGTGGTGGGTGCGTAGAATGCACTGCCAGTGGTTGTAGTAGAGTTTAAGTGACTGTTGGACAAGAGCATGGACTGCATTGAGGGGTGTGTAGATTCGGTTGGTCTTAGATCAAGGGAAATGCTTGACACAACATCGTGGGCTGAAGGGCCTGTACTGTGCTGTACTGTTCTATGTTCTATATATATCCTTGTTGCATGGTCAAAGTATGACATACATTGCATAATCAAAGCCAAACAGAAAAAGAAAGAAACTGCTCGTCATTCCTCAAACTAATAATTTCTGGAGATACAATGGGTAAATCAGATTTTATTACTCATCTTTACTGAACCTATTCATTTTTCCTGAACACACCCATGATATTTCAATTTCCTTATAATCCAATAAATCATCATAACATTCTCGATGCACACCAATCAGAGTAAAATTAAACACTCAGAATTGAGCTTTGGACCAAAGTTGGCTGAAAACCTCATTAGACAACCAAACTTAGATTACTGGGTTCCCTGATAACATTTAGACAATCAGCCTTCCCAGCCACATTATTCCTGATTGCTTTCTATATCTGTGATTTTTGAATCAATCTATTTTGCTTTCTTGATGCAAATAAGAAGAGTTAAAACAAAGCCATCTAGATACCATAGATTTTCCTGTTTGCATGATTGTCAATGGCATATTTTTAATTCTTGGACTTTAAGTTGCAACCAGAACACTGATAAGCGGTTATTTATTATAATGCTTGTTTTCGTGGAACCCGTGTATGCCAAACAAAATCAGCTTCTCATGTCTTGATATTACCCAAGCGAAAGCGGTTAAAGACTTTTTTCTATGGAAGGCGTTATGCAAAGCCGAAGTCTCTCCTTGAAAGCTTTCACAGCCAAGTCGTTCCTTCAGTCTTCCGAGTTCTGGGTCATGAATTGAGTTGATGCCACTGAGCTTCCAAGGTTGAACCTGGATACAAATGAATCCAAGTCCCAAGAACCTATGCCAAAAAAAAGCAGCATTAGTGTAAATCAACACTGAATTAAACAGGGAGATAGTGAGGACTGCAGATGCTGGAGATCAGAGTCAAAATGTGTGGTGCTGGAAAAGCACAGCTGGTCAGGCAGCATCCGAGGAGCAGGAGAGTTGACGATTTGAGCTTATGCTCTTCTTCAGGAATGTCTGCCTCACCGGCTGTGCTTTTCCAGCACCACACTTTGTGACACTGAATTGAACAGCTCAAGTCAGCATCCAGGATCAGAATCCTTTTACCTGTGATCTGTTGCAGCACGCAAAAGATATCCAACTTCCCTGTATATATGGGAATGGGTATTTCGGAATGAGTAGAGTAAGGGATCTGTAAATTTGCTTGTCAGGTTTTTGTGGTATATTTGAAGGTGCTTAAGCTGTTAGTATATTACTATTATCAGATAGTTGTGAATGCAGGCATTGACTCACTCTGGATTTCAGAAAGCATTCAAAAAGAATATTTGTGACAACAGATGAAATTCTGCAATGTGATTCCCACCTTGTAATGATTTGCTTTGTCTCTATTCTTTACGATATATGCTGTGGAGAAATAACTATTCATGTTGATGATGGGAAGGTTTCCTCTGAAATTTGTGAAATTGCAGCAGATTCTTTCCATATACCTTTACAATCTTGCTACAAGTGACAAGACAATCAATTCTTAGCTTTTACGTTTCCATCCTTACGCTAATATTGATTATAAACACAAGGTGACAATTGGAATCCGCCTGATTATTGTTGCTCC
The DNA here is from genome assembly GCF_004010195.1 of Chiloscyllium plagiosum. Lineage (NCBI taxonomy): Eukaryota > Metazoa > Chordata > Chondrichthyes > Orectolobiformes > Hemiscylliidae > Chiloscyllium > Chiloscyllium plagiosum. Next base: position 3,573,770 of record NC_057751.1, read on the forward strand.
AGCTGAGGGCCGTGAGTTAGTCTGATGGGTAAGGTGTGTGGGGAAGAGGCAGTCAGAAGGGGGCTGAACTGTAGTCAGCAGCAGTGCACATATTTCTCATGAAAGCAGAAAAGGCCCAGCCTCCTCCATAATCTTCATTCCACATCAAGGGATAATTAATCAAATCAATAAGTGATCAAAGGGAGATGATCTTCAGCAGGTTTCTCTTCCTGCTCCCATACCATAATCCATGAAGTCATCTTTGGTTTCCTTTTCTTCATATTTGTACACAAACAAGAGAGCAGCTGCTAGATGTACTTTGACAATACTAAGATTTCCCTCCCCACTAGGCTCTTGATGTTTCTACTGCATCTCCAATATCCAAGATTAGATGAAACAGAATTTTTCAATTAAAGACAGAAAAATCTGAATCTGTAATTTTTGATCGACCACAAACTCCTAGCCTTGCTACTGATTTGATTCCTGAAAATGAACCAGGTTGTTCCATCCTGTATAACTCCGTTCATCTTATATTTTGCTTCATTTGAGTTCGAACTCAAGCCTCTACCCTGTCCCCTCCAAGGTCCTCTTCATTAACTATTCTGAGCATCAGTCCGCAAATGTCTCAAATTTAAATTCTTTATTTTCACAGCTTCATCCAATTCTTTCTATGCAAGTTCTGCAGCCAGAGCTGTAACTTTCCCTGGTCTCTTAGCTGCACTGTCTTTGCCTTTTTGTCAATAGTTTAGACCATCACTGACAGTCAGAACTTTATTTGACAAGACCTCACACTCTACAGTTCTCCTTCCTGTAAATTCTGAGCCTCTCCATTACTCTGTTCTTTAGGATATTCCTTCAACTAAAGCTTTAGGTCACTTCTCCAAAAATCTCCCTGTTTCCTTTCAAATCCAGTCTTGTCTGCTTCTGTTCTCATGTGGTGCTGTAGGACAGTTCTCTTTCTACTTTTTTACTTTTTAACAAATTACAGTTCTTATTAGGAATTCCTTCAAAGGTTGTGAGATAAGCACAGGTTTCCAGTGAACCAGATTTCTCCCCGTGTCTTTCTCGCATCCAAAATATCTGTTATGTGCAAGTGCACATGTTTTATTTAATTTCATTTTCAGAGAAGGATTTTGAGCTTACTGCTGTATCTTAGTGACAATTAGCCTCAGTTTTATATTTCATAATGCAGGGATTAAATGATGAGCATCAGGATGCATCAGTTGCATTTCCAGCTTTTTCAGTCATGGGGCTTTCTGTTTGCGCTATCATTTAATTCACCTAAAATGCACAGTTTGCTTTGAAAGTAAACCTTCTCTCTGATGCCTAGTAACTTCTCCCTGCAGTCATTTACCAACAGCCTGAATGATTTATTGCATTTCATAAATTTCTAAATGGGAGGAGTGCCACTCGTCATTTCAAGGAGATTTTTTTCAAGTAGGTGTCCATGTCATATTTTACTTTGTGCTTTTTATATGTGCCATTCTATACACCGCTCAACCTCAACCTAGTTTATAGCAATTTTTCACTTTTCATTCCAAAATCTGTCAATTAAATGTTGAGGTGAATTCTTTTCCTTCCTGTCTATTTTCTTTAAATAATTTTATCTTCGCTTTTGGTCTCCACAAAGGAGTCAGGAAAGCTGAGCAGTCAATCTGCTCTCAGATGTCTGCTGCCTTGGCCTCAGCTCACTTATAAAAGAAGTGCAAAACTGGCTAAGGTACAAATGCCTAGCCTCATGCTTCACCCCATTGGAGCCCAACAACGGGAGTGTGCTAATGTGGGTTTGCCATGAAGTATCCCACGACTTCACCTTGAAATAACCTTTTTTGGGGAAAAATTCTTTGTCTTTTGTCACCTCACCAAATCAAATCAACATGAGCTTTCAATAAGGGATGAAAGTGTGAACATTGCTGCTCTCCAACAACCTGTTAATGCAACTGTATGGAATGCTGCAAAGCGAAGGCCATTCAGTTTCACTCACACCTTCCGGAAAGCAGCTTCCTTTGCGCACTCTTATTGATGTTGCAGATTTCGGTTTGGAAATTTATAAGAATAGAAGAAGAAAATCATTCTAAGTCTCCTTGGCACAATATCCTTTAATGTTAATGTGCTGCCTTGGAAAATAACCTTTTAATTTTCCCATCCAAAACTGTCCTTAAGGTGATGATGAGTTGGCACATTGATCTGCTGCAATCCATGTGCTGTAAGTATACCTACAGTGCTACTGGCTCAGGAGTTCCAGGATTCAAAATCTACAATACAAAAGGAATAGCGATATTGTTTGAAGTCAGTTTGATGTTTAGCTTGTGGGGAACTTGTAGTTGATCACATTTTAATAGAATTGGTGTCCCTGTCCTTCTAGGTGATAGAAGTTCCGAGTTTGGAATGTGGTGTCAAAGGAGCCTTGGTGTGCAGCCCAAACTTGGATACTGTCCAGATCTGGGTTCATAATTGCAGGGAATGCTTCAGTATCTGAAGAATTGCGAATGATGCTGAATATGGTTGGGGTTCTGACACTATGATGAGGAATTCCTGCAGAGACGTCTGAGATTCAGAAAGTTGGTCTTCAACAAGAGTAACCATTTTTCCTTTGTGTGAACTACAACTCTTATTAGTGGAGGGTTTTCTCACTGTTTCCCATTGACTTGAGGCTTACCAGTGCTTGATATAAGACTGGGTCAAATGCTGCCTTGATATAAACCACCCCCGCCCTCCACGAACTCTGTTGATTTCCGCTCTTTTGTTTGCCTGGTTCTTGTCAAATTCAAGGGAGCATTATTGAGCAGGTCATCGCTGAGCAAGTGCATCTTGATATCATTGTTGCTGATTCTGTCAATTAGTTTTACGATGATCAAGAGAAGAATGATAATGCAATAAATGGTTAGATTGTCCTGCTTTTTTGAGGAAACACGATGGCTTGGCAAGTTTTCACATTGTTGGATTGACGTCAGTGTTGCATCTGCACTGGAACAGCGTAACAAGGTGCATACCTCAAACTCAAGTCCGGTCTGGTCTGATTCTGTCTTCATTAGGTGCTGTAGGACTGTTCTCTTTCTACTTTTTTTAACTTTTTAACAAACTGCAGTTATTATTAGGAATTCCTTAAAGGGTTGTGAGATAAGCACAGGCTATTGCCGAAATTTTGTCAGGGCCAAAGGTCTTTGCACTATCCAATGCCGACAGCTGATGCTTAATATCACATGGAGTAAACGGAGTTGTTTGAAGACTGAATCAGTGACACTCTGATATCATAAGGATGTCAAGTTAATAATATCAACTGCTGTAAAATCACTCAACTAACATTTTCACTGCACCAAGCAATTAAGACAATTACTTTTAACAAAATATGATGATGTCATTTAAAAATGTTGGTGGCTTGTTCGACACATTTAAATGACAAAGTCAATTTGAAATATTAGACCTTTTCAATTGACATGATTCTTCTTTTAGGATAAGTGTCATAGTCAGTATAAACCACTGGTTTCATAGTGCCATTGATATTTTTGAATCTGGCAAACAAGCTTTGAATTGCAGCTAACATAATTAAAACAGATACGATTGCTTAACCAGGCCCTTTGCCCTTTAGGTCTTTTAAACCCAGCCTTGTAAAACAATTACATTATCTGTTAATTGTCTTACTTGCAGAGGTTCAAATGAAACCGTTTGAGAAGATCCCAAGGCAAAATCCCAATGATATTCCAAACTAATACGGTACTCGATAAAAATTAACAATATCATTAAAATCTTGCAAGATGGCACCTCCAATAATTCAGCACTTCCAGAGCATGAGACTGCTGTTTCAGTCAAGATTCTGTATTCAATTCTCTGAAATGGGGCTTGATGCCACTGCACCTCAGTTGACAAACAAGTCTGGACGAAACATTATCCTCCAATATGAATTTATCATGAAAACCACTTTTTTGTTATCTTGAAACCTGGACAGGGCAATGGGAGTCATTTAAATTCAGTATATAAATCTAGAATATAAAGCTAGTTTTGGTGGTGATCACGCAACTATCATCCAATTGTCATAAACCCAATCTGATTTATAACCAAATTTTGGGTTGTCCTTGACTGGTCTGGCCAAAACGTGACTCAATCCACAGCAATGCAAATTGGCTCTTTAAACTGCCCTCTGAAATGGGTCTCGTGAGATAGTTCGGCGACAAAATGTTAGCCTTGTCAGTCACATCCACATCCATTAAAAAAAATAGAGATAGGCTCTCAACCCTAAACGGACAATGTAATTTCTTCAAGTGCTGGAAGCCGATGTGGGATCCAGCGGCATCAGTGGTATCTGCTTTGGCAAGGTCCAGCAAGGACTCATGGAGTCGGCAGCACTGTTGGAGGTGAGATTATCCTGGAGAGTATCAGCTCTTGCGCTGGCAAAACAGCAAAGGGCAGCACAGCTGGCCGCTCCAGGCCCATGGCTGGGCACTTACCAAGAAGGACTGGAAAGCTGAACTTCATTTCTTTACTTTTCTGCCTTTATATTCTACGTTTTATTTTTGTTTGTGTTTTAAGATGGTATCAGAGAGTGTGACATTACGCTAGACTTTGCCCTGTACTTTGTGAAAGAAAGTGACAACCAACAAATCAAAAAGTGAATTATTCATCCAACACTTGTGGATGAAGATGGTTCCAACTAATTCAACGTTCTTTTTAGCACTGATGGGCTGATCTCTCCCACCATTGAGGACAGAGATATTTCTATGACTACTGGTTTTCATTTTGTCATCCATCATCTTTTATGATTGGATGTGGCAGAATTTCAGAACTTTGATCTGATTCGTCACTTGGAGGATCACTTCGCTTTGTCGCAAGCTGAATACATCTTTTCACATGCAACAGTCCAAGGTACAGAAAAAGTATATAAGAGCTGGCATAAAGCTCCTGTGGCACAGTGGTAGTGTCAATGCCTCTGAAGTCAGAGAGTCTGGGTTTAAATCTCACCTGTGCTAGACATGTGTCATACACGTCTGAACAGATAGATTAGAAATATCTAGAAGAACTAACATAGGAAGGATGGGCTGAATAGTTGTCTTTTTTGCTGCACAGTTCCACACAAGTTGAGAACATAATTTTGTATCTTGGCTTTAATCTTAATCAATCACATCATCTTAGCATCTTGACTTGGAATGATGTTTCTTTCATGATTAACCTTTTCAGAATAAAGTGCAAAGATGCTCATCGACTGTTGTTGGATGAGCCAGTGGGGGGCTTTTATCTGGAATTTCAAATTGTAAGACAAAAAACTACCCCAATGGGTGAAAAAGCTTGGAGTCTGACACAGACTGAATACATCTTTCTCTTAAATCATTGGCATTTAACCCCTGCAATCAAAAATAAATGAGCCTGATCATCATTAAGAAAAGGAATAGTTAAAACTCCTGCTTGGAGAATTAGATCAAAAGATCTATAAACAGTCCGTTTGCCTACAGTTGATGCAGTTGCTAGGAGATTCCCCTCCACTGCTATGGTGATGGATTTTAGATTCACTAGTAATGCTGGGGCACCTTTTAAACACCTGATCATTGTAGAAGTGGCATATCTCCTAGCAACAATAAGAGATAGGTAAGCTGCTTTCCCTTTTTTTCTTATTTTCTGATCATAGAAAACGAAATGCACCATTGTTGCAACATGCATGTGACCTTATGTTCTCAAAAGTGGCCTATGACCAAGGTTATGATCTGGAATGCAATGCCTGAAAGGGTGTTTAGAGCAGATTCAACTGAAATTTTGAAAAAGGAATTGCACATGTGATTGAAGTGAAATCTTTAAAGGGAAAGAGTGAGGGAGCAGAATCTATTCGACAACTCTTAAAGAACCCACAAAGACATGATGGCTGATTGTGGTATTATTCAATGATCCCACAAAAAGATAGCTGTAGAAAATTCTTATGTTAGAATTTGAGGGCAGCACGGTGGCACAATGGTTATCACTGCTGCCTCACAGTGCCAGGGACCTGGGTTCAATTCTAGCCTTGGGCAACTGTCTGTGTGGGAGTTTGCACATTCTTTCCATGTCTGTGTTGCTCCCCATGTCCCCTGTGGGTGCTCTGGTTTCCTCCCACAGTCCAAAGATGTGCAGGTCAGGTGAATTGGCCATGCTAAATTGCCCACAGTGTGAGGCACATTAATCAGAGGGAAATGGGTCTGGATGGGTTACTCTTCAGAGGGTCAGTGTGGACTTGTTGGGCCAGATGGCCTGTTTCCACAATGGAATGTTTTATGCTCATTTGATTAAGAAGAACAGGATATTTGTGTCAATGAAATGGCAATACCCCTGATGATGCAGTACACCCTGAAATGTGAAATGTCAGCCTTGATTTTGTGCTCCCGTCCTTTTCCATCTTGAAAGCATTCCCTCTGACTCAAAATGAAAATGCTGTTACTGAAGCTTGCAGATAAACAAAAGCATCTTGTCAAAAACCTCAATTAGCTTACTTAAAATAGCTTAGAAAATTCTCTTTGTTGATTTTGGGCAGAAGATACTTATTTTTAAAACTTAAGCTAAATTTTTACTCAGGTTTTTAATGCTTAAGACAATGGTCAATATGTGCACTGAACAGTCTGTATGATTTCCTTGTAAATCAAAGTGCGGCACTTTGTTTTGGATGTGACCTCCTTGGTTGCACAGCAACAGTGGTGGTGTTGATCAAATTAAATAAATCCATATCTTTACTGTGCTATGTTGGTAATGCGTGCAGTAAATTAAAGGGTGATGGGATGGAAGGTGAAGACAATAGGAATCCAATAATTTTGCAAAGGACAAGTGCAAGAAATGGAATGGAGTCAACCATGGTGGATGGGAATGAGTTGAGGAAAATGGAAGTCTTATGGACAACTAAGTTGGGCTGTGATTTAACTGTTCTCATTTACATCTTACATTTCTTTATTTGACCCATTGCCATCCACTATCGGCCGTCAGTTATTTAACATACCCCACCTTCTAAACAATCAGACCTTTTGGGTTTTCCTCTATTCCCCACCTTCATGTTCCCTGCTTCTGTACTTGCTCAACACTTGCCACATCAGAAACTTAATTTGAGTTCTGATAAAAGGTGTTGACCTGTAATGTTCACGATAGAATAACCTCGGTTATCCAAACATCAGTTATTCGAATTTCGGATTATCCAAACAAAATCGCAAGGTCCTTGTACATGCATTTCAATTGAAGTAGGAAAATTCTATTCCTTATCCATTTAATGCATAATCTTGCAAATTTGAACAGGAATATAGATGCAAGTATGCTTTAAAAAATAATTAACTTCAAATATATACTCGAGACGATGTTAGAGTTAAGTCTTACACTTTTTATAAAGAGGCTCTCCAATACATATTCTCCCCTTGAACAAAGGTTTGTGACTGTGAACACACAAGAACAACATATGTGCAAGCCTGAGCTGTGCGCTCTTACAGCAAGATTGTCTCTCCACATTGACTCACTCCATTTTGCATATGCATCAATTTTTTTCCTCAGCTCATACTCTGGAGAGTTAAATCAAAAAATGTGCTTGCACTTTTCATTTCCGTTGCTTTTTTCTCCCGTTATCCCATGACGACTCTTTTTTTCCAAACAAAAAGTAGTTCAATATCTTTCAGCTGACAAGAAAATTTAATGTAACTTTTTTTTGATTAGAGAGAGCAAATCATAGTGAGTTAGCACATGTGAAAATAAACAGGAGGAAAACTTGACAGAAGGAAACACGAGGAAAACATTATCCCCTCAAAATAATTGATGAGAGGATGGAAACTGAAGTCAGTGAAAAATCTTCCCCCTGTATTTTGCGCCTCTCTCTCTCTCTCTCTCTCTAAGGGCTCTAAGTCACTGAGGAAAGAGGGACAACACTTGATTAGTCTGGACGGCAGGATGACACCAAACAGAAAAATGCCGGCTGCTGTCGAGGACCGGGATAAAACGAAGGAAAATGTCAGCGAAAAATTTCACAGACTTCAATCAAACTCTAGCCAAAAAGTGATTTTATTTGTAAAATCTCATGAATTTTTAAGCAATATCCAGTGTTTGTACACATTTAATCGATTGAATGAAATAAAAACTGTAAACATGCTTTTTTATGTAATTATGTTCAAAATGGTTTCCTTTGTTTACAATCAGATCAGTTATCCGAACAATCAGTTATCCGAACAAAATACTCCCCGCTGTCTTGTTTGAATAATTGAGGTTGTTCTGTATTTCCGTCTTCATAAATGCTGCCAGACATGTGAAGCATGTCAAAGATATTCTGCTTTCATTTCAGATTTCCAGTGTTCAGAAATAGTTGGCTTTGGTATAAAAAGAATATGGATATTCAACTTTTGCCAAAAACCCAAATCATGTGACAAGCTCCATCCTCCTTCCCAACCAGTTGCTGACGCCAAACCAAATGGTAAAATGATAAATCACACTTCATTTGTCCCGAGAATTAGTTTGCCGACAGGGTTGAAGTGGAAGTCTACAGCACCATTTGAAGATTTTTGACAAGATCTGAACAAATAGTTTAGATTATCTGCAAGCTTCAGTGGCACCATTCTCACTTGGAGTCAGGAGGAATGCTTTGAAGACTGACATAGGACTTGAGCACACAATCAAGACTGACACTTCACATTTCAGGGAGCAATGCAGAGTCAGGGGCTTTGTTTGAAAAATGAAAAAAGTCTTGTCTTCTTACCCAGATGGGCAGAAAAACATGTCACTGGAAAATTCAAAGAGAATTTCTTCCAGTGTCCATCCAAACATTTAATCACACAATCAACGCCACAAGAACAGATATTGGTCAGGTGTCTCATTGCTGATTTGGGCTCATTCACAGATTGGCCACAATGTTTCTTGACGAAACAGCCATAAAATAGCTAGGTACATCATGAGGCTGTGAAAGAAGCTATACCAGTTTAACTCTGTATTTATTTCTTTGAGTCAAAGAAACACAGAAAAAAGGAACAGATCAAGATTGATGAAGTTGATGTGCTAGAAATTTTGGAAAACATTAAGATTGATAAGTCCCCAGGGCCAGACCAGATTTATCCTCGGCTGCTCCGGGAAGTGAGAAAGGAGGTTGCTAAGCCGCTGGTGAGGATATTTGCCTTCTCACTCTCCACAGGAGTTGTACCTGAGGATTGGAAGGAGGCGAATGTTGTTCCTCTTTTCAAGAAGGGTAATAGGCAAATCCCTGGCAATTACAGACCGTCTTACGTTTGTGGTCAGCAAAATTTGGAAAGAATTCTGAGGGATAGGATTTATGACTATTTGGTAAAACATAGTGTGATTAAAGGCAGTCAGCATGGCTTTGTGAGGGGCAGGTCATGCCTCATAAATCTTATTGAGTTCTTTGAGGAGGTGTCAAGACAAGTTGACAACGATTGAGCAGTCGATGTGGTGTATGTGGATTTCAGCATGGCATTTGATAGGGTTCTCCATGGTAGGCTCATTCATAAAGTCAGTAAGTATGAGATACAGGGAGATTTGGCTATCTGGATTCAGAATTGGCTGGCTGACAGAAGGCAGTGGAGGACAGTGTTGAGTGGGGTCGCGCAGGGCTCAGTTTAGATTAGATTACTTTACAGTGTGGAAACAGGCCTTTCGGCCCAACAAGTCCACACCGACCCGCCGAAGCGCAACCCACCCAGACCCATTCCCCGACATTTACCCCTGCACCTAACACTACGGGCAATTTAGCATGGCCAATTCACCTGACCTGCACATTTTTGGACTGTGGGAGGAAACCGGAGCACCCAGAGGAAACCCACGCAGACACGGGGAGAATGTGCAAACTCCAGACAGTCAGTCGCCTGAGGCGGGAATTGAACCCGGGTCTCTGGCACTGTGAGGCAGCAGTGCTAACCACTGTGCCACCGTGCCGCCCACTACAGCCCTTCGATCTTGCTATACCATTCAATACAGCTAAGTGTTACGACACCGGGTGAACCCACCTGCTTAACTTAAAGAGTTCTTGGGCCTCTGCTCTTTGTAGCTTTTATAAATGACTTGGATGAGGAGGTTGAGGGGTGGGTTAGTAACTTTGCAGATGACACAAAGGTGGGAGATGTCGTCGATAGTATAGAGGGCTACTGCAGGCTGCAGCGCGACATAGACAGGATGTAGAGCTGTGCTGAGAAATGGCAGATGGGAGTTTAACGTGGATAAATGCGAAGTGATGCATTTTGGAAGGTCGACTTGAATGCTGAAAGTAGGATTACAGACAGGATTCTTGGCAGTGTGGAGGAACAGAGGGATCTGGGTGTGCAAATACATAGATCCCTCAAAGTTGCCATCCAAATGGATAGAGTTGTTAAGAAAGCATATGGTGTTTTGGCTTTCATTAACAGGGGGATCGAGTTTAAGAGCCCCAAGGTTTTGCTGCAGCTCTACAAGTCCCTGATGTGACCACACTCGGAATATTGCGTCCAGTTCTGGTCACCCCACTATAAGAAAGATACAGAGGCTTTGGAGAGGGTGCAAAGAAGGTTTACCAGGATGCTGCCTGGACTGGAGGGCTTGCCTTAAGAAGAAAGGTTGATTCAGCTTGCACTTTTCTTTCTGGAGAGGAGGAAGAGAGGAGACCTGATTGAAATGTACAAAATAATGAGAGGAATAGATAAGAGTCAGAAGTAGGTTCTTTACGCAGAGAGTTACGAATGCTTGGTGCCAACTGTGGTGGTGGAAGCAAAGTCATTGGGGACATTTAAGCAACTGCTGGACATGCACATGGATAGCAGTGAGTTGAGGGGTACGAAGGTTAAGTTACTATATTTTATGTTAGGATTAAATCTCTGCACAACATTGTGGGTCAAAGGGCCTGTTCTGTGCTGTACTTTTCTATGTTCTATGTTCTAAGTAGTCCATTCAGCCCTTCGATCTTGCTATACCATTCAATACGGCTAAGTGTTACGACACTGGGTGAACCCACCTGCTTAACTTAAAGCAGCAACACAGAAAAGATTTATCCCCATGCTGTAATCTGTGAAAATTTGAGAGGCCAAGAATTATTTAAAGTAAAAACTAAAACTTTATTTCTTTCAGTATAACTGAGAATAATTAACAAACAAATATCTAACCTATCTTTTACCTTTCCCTTCCACAATACTAGTCCATAAGACTCCCAATTAAGATTAACAAAACAAAACTTCTAATCTCAAAACCATGCAGCTTTCAGTTTTCTCTGTATTCCTGTTTTCTTTTCTTCTTTTTAGGGGTTCTGCTTCACAGGTTACTGATTGATAAAGGTACCTTTAAGAGAGCTATTTTTCAGACACTCTTTACATGCTGGTAGCTTGATAGTTCTCCTCTCAACTGTTCAATTTTCCCCGGTCTTATACCCCCAAAGCATCGGATTTTGTCATTGGCTTTTAAGATTGTCAATATCCTAAATTCAAACTGGTTTGGAGTCTGGTATTTTTTTGGGTATAATTTAAACTGATTGGTCTAATTTAAATCTGTTTTGTCGTTTCCAGGCAACCACCTACCCTAGCCACCCGAGTGGCTGGAGCACATGTTACATTGTATCTTTTTTCAGAACAGTTGGTGCTGTCAGGTAGTTTTTGCGAGCTTTTAACTCTCTTAAAGGTACAGTACACCAACATTTTCATATAATAAGCATACAACTCACACAACCTTGTTCCTGCATTTTCCCCATATCTTTTGATCTCTTTCACCTGAAGAACTATATCTAACTTCTTGAAAACATTGAATGTTTTGACCTCAACCACTTTTCACACAACCTGATTACTCTCTGGGCAAAGCAATTTCTCCTTGTCTCGACCCTAAATGGCCCACCCATATCATTATTCAGTGAAACACTGCCAGTGTACTGAATACACAATGAATTGTCATTTGGCCTAAGTATCAGGAGAAAAAAAAATCACAGAAGAAATAACATGACGGATGTTCGTAATCATGTAAGAATTGAGTTTCTGGATAAGGGTGACAAAGTGATTTGTAAAGGTAACTTTTTTTGAGGTGGTTACTGAAATCACCCTGCTGTCCCCACCACTTCTCATTTCAGTCTTGAATTAATGACAACAGAACCGTGTTTGCAACTTCAGAGGTTTAAAAATGCATGCGTTGCTTGTTTAAAATTCGATGAATCCGAAGATTTAGGCCATCTTGCTCGTGCACTACTAATATAAGCCAAATCCATTAAGCTGCACGTGCCATTCTGAAGCACTACTCAAAATAATGTTACAATTAATTTTGATGAACTTGAAATGATTTTCTTAGTGCTGTTGCTGGTGAGAATCTTTGCTTACTGATAGTGAATAACCAAAAATACATGGCACAATTTCCAAGGAAAATAGTTGTCTATTATGAATAGCCAATGGCATTCCAGTTCTAAAATGTACAGGGAATAACCTTTCTCTTTGCAACTTTTTTTCACGTGTGGCTAGTCTTAAATATACAATTTTGATTTCCCTACCAATAAACGAAGTGAATCCTTTCACGTTGATGCTCCTCAGAGTCTATAAAACAGACTGTACAATAAAAGAACCAAAACAGTTTGCAGTGGTGTATGCTTTGCCATCAGTCTTTAACAACATCCAAAAGGCAAAGCAATTCAAAGTTACATCTTTGTGTTCCCTGAAAGCAGTTGCAATATTAAAGGGCATCTGGACTGCTCTTGTTTTCTTTCCTCCAGATGCATTCCAAATCAGTAACTTGTGGAAACACAAGGATTCTAAAACAAATGCAAATTGCTAAGTAGTTTGAGAAAATAAGCTGGTGGTTCAGAGGATGTCATAACCAAGATAAATTGTGAGCTGGTTAAAATATCACCCACATATCAAAATTAAATTTGAGCCTCAAAATCATTGCAAATCTGTCACCTTTTCATTTATACGGTGAATTGGTCCTTTTCATAATCATATTTACACGAACAAGTGTCTAACACTGCACATCAACGGCTTGGTATAGAATAATCATCACAGAAAGATCTGAATACCAAATGACACTTCCTCAATCTCACTGGCCTTTATGTTGCCGTTGTGAACAGAATTAACTCTTTTTGGTACAAAAGTTGCAAAGTTTGACTCACTTGTTTGATTTGCACAAATATCACATTGTGTCTGATGCAAATATAAAATTACTTCTTTGATTTAATTAGCTGTATTGTTCTTTTGATTGACGGGCTCAGGCGAGTCGTATTGTAAGTATTTGTACATTCAGTCCATTATTCTCATCACCTGATGCAAATTATTCTCATCACCTACAAGACAATTTAGATAGTCACCATTATGTTTATGACCTCTGGTATACTATAGTTAATTGGATGTAAATAATTATTCTTGGAATTGTTACTGAAATTGTGTGAGAAAACCCAAGGTCTGCAAATCTGACACTGAGATTTGGCAGCTGGTTTCAATTATGCAGAAACTGCGCAAGGGCAAAATTTCCCCCTTTCACAGAGGTTTATGTTAAAATATAATGGGGGTGCCTCTGCATGAGAAGAGATCCATGAGAGAACAGCAAATTCACATGTTTTTGAAATGCTGCCTTCACAGAAAAAAAGCAGGCCTACGAGCAAGAACAGGGCACCACAATCAAGAATGTCCACAAAATTTCCTTCAAGCTTTGGAACCAAGTGCAGAAAAATATGACAATCCTTTAAACAGCAGCTATGCTACCCAGCATTTCTACTCACCAGGTTCAAAGTCAACACAAGTATGTGAGTAAGCATTATCTTGTTGCATATGAAAAAAAATGCAAAAATCCAATACAACATTGAGCTTTGTTGCTGACAACCAGCAATGGTTGAAGAGCTCATGTGTTAGCTGTAACTTTTAATTCAAAGCCTTGATACAGTTCTTTTACAGATGGAGTTGTAACACCACTGAATTGCACGTTTCCTTCATGATGTGTGTGATGTGCAAAAGTTTTATTGAATGTCTCTCATCATCCCTTTGCTTCTTAAATATACAATGTCATGGTGATGTTTGTTTTCACAGTGAGATATACTGAACTGAACCAAACTTAAGGACAGTGAAAGAATTCAAAGTTTGTAATCCCTGCAACATTATAGCCTACAGAAGCATCATTCGGGTAAAGAAAAGGTGAGACCATGCTCTTTCCTGAGCTATGGATCAGTATCATTCAGGGCTAAGGTTTCATCCTCACAAACATATATTTCAACAAAGACATACACATGAAAAGCACAGTCAATGAGATAGATTGGAAGATGTATCATGAAGGAAGTATTTTAAATGGTGCTTTTGTCACTCTCAACCCAAGACAACAGATTGCCAATGGACCAAAATGGCACAGCATTTCACAGCACTCCACATCCCAATCCACAACCTTTCTGAGCGGAAGCAGAAAAGCATATATCCCACATGAATTAGCTAGCACCTAATATGGTGATAGCATCTCATATGCCAAAGTTTGAAGTGAGTGGTGGCCCCAAAGAAGAAAATGAGTGGATCACTGTCAAAGGTAAATGTACTGTGGTAAATGTAGAAATGTTGCAAAGCTGTATTACATTTAAATTTCTTCGTATGTTCATCTGATTATGTAAAATATATCTGTTCTGGTGTGGTGAAGCAGGAAGATTTCAGTGCACTGATAGTCTTATTGTCCACTGGTGGTGTCAATATGGCACAGATTGGTGAAGACATTCTGGTAGCATAGGAATGGGAGTCCTGTTCATGTTCTGTTCGTTCCATTATTCATCTCAAGACAGTTCTAATATTCCTTGAGAATAAGGCTGCTCTATATATTAAATTCACTTCTTTGCCATTGTTCCAGATTCCTCACTAAAATGTTGATTGGTCAACCAACCAGAGATTTCCACCCACAGTATCTGTGCAGAAGTGCTTCCTAATTATTTTACATATCAAATGGATTGATGCATGTACATCCATAGTTTGTGCAATATGAGACAATGGCAATTAAGATCAATGACTTCAATGATTTTTGTCCATTCTGAACTCTGGGGCTAAGAGGTAATCACTGCGTTCCAACTGTCAATGCAGCCAACTCAGAACAAATAGGGCATCAAACCTTGGACTGTCTGAGGACCAGTGTGTCTCCAATGAGCTGAGTATGTGATGATATCAGTTTTATCACATTACATTCTTCAGAAAACATAGGAACATAGCAAGCCATTTGGCACTTCAGGCTTTGCCATTCAATAAGATTATGGGTGATCTGGTTGTGGTCTCAGCTTCACTTTCCTGTCTATCACCAATAACTTTGGACTCTCTACATTACCAAAGATCTGTTTGACTTGGCCTTGAATACATTTAAAGACTTGGCCACAATATCTTCTGGGAAAGACAATTCAACGTTTTAATGACTTTTTTAAAAATGAAAATTCTTTATCTTTTTCTTAAAACAGTGACTTTGGCTTAAACGGAAGACCTTTTATTCTTAAACTATGTCCCCTAGTTTTAGTCTCCAACAAGAGAAAATATCCTTTGATATCCATTCTTTCCAGTCCCCTCAAGTTCCTGTATCATTCAGTAAGATCATCATTCATTCTTCTAAACACCTGTGGCCATTCCCTTTCTGAATAACAGAAGTGCATCATCTCAGGAATGAGTTTAGAGAGCGTTCTCTGAACTGCTTCTAAACCAAAAATATGTTTTGCAAACAAAGAGACTAAAACTGGCTGCAACACTCCAGCTCAGATCCCACTAATGTCTTGGACAGCTGCAGTTAAATTTCTCTACTTTCCTAATCCATTTCCCTTGTCATAAATGGCAATATTCCATTCTCCTTTAAACAGGTCACCTTTCAAAGATCACACGTGTTGACTCCACTGCACATCCTCTTTGACCTTCACAATGTAAGTAATATCACTGAATGAAAAGAAAAATCTAGAAAGATGGGAAAAAAACAGAAATAGAGTCATAGAGATGTACAGCATGGAAACAGATCCTTCGGTCCAACTCGTCCATGCCAACTAGATATCCCAACCCAATCTAGCCCCATCTGCCAGCACATGGCTCATATCCCTCCAAACCCTTCCTATTCATATACCCATCCAAATGCCTCTTAAATGTTGCAATTGTACCAGCCTCCACCACATCCTCTTGTGTGAAATGGTTGCCTCTTAGATCTCTTTTATATCTTTCCCCTCTCACCCTAAACCTATGCCCTCTTGTTCTGGTCTCCCTGACTCCAGGGGAAAGACTTTGTCTATTTATCCTATCCATGCCCCTCATAATTTGTAAACCTCTATAAGGTCACCCCTCAGCCTCCGACGCTCCAGGGAAAACAGCCCTAGCCTATTAAACCTCTCCCTATAGCTCAAATCCTCCAATCCTGGCAACATCCTTGTAAATAAATCTTTTCTGAACCCTTTCAAGTTCCACAACATCTTTCCGATAGGGAGGAGACCAGAAGTGCATGCAATATTCCAACAGTGGCCTAACCAATGTCCTGTACAGCCGCAACATGTCCTCCCAACTCCTGTACTCAATACTCTGACCAATAAAGGAAAGCATACCAAATGACAGACAATGTCTTAAAAAACTTCTTGAGTTAAAGCCATTTCACAAATGGTTCAGGTGACATGTTTCTGGCATTAATGCCAAGGATCAAACAGAATGAATGGTGAAATTATAACTGGTCTGTAATTAGCAAACATATTACAATTCCGATGGCCCATTTATTCAGGGTATTTATTTCAACAGTTTTCTTTCTTTATGTATTGGTTCTACTGTCAGTTTTTGTTTTGGTCAGCTGATTGTTTATTATGCAGAAAAACTTTTGAACATGTTTTAGAGTTTTCCAAATTCTGTTAATGACACTGCAGATGTCCTTATTAGTGCAAAATCAAATTTGATTTGATTTGATTAGTTCCATAGAAGATTCATAACAGACTTGAAACATGAACTTTTTCTCTCTTTACAGATGGTACCAGACTAGCTGAGTTTCTCCAGCACTTCCTCTTTTTAGCTCAGATTTTCCAATCTAACTACATAACTGAAGTTCTTCATTCTTAGAATTATTCTTGAGAGTCTTTTCTGCATCCTTTCTCACGCCTTCACATCCTTGTTTAATTTGATTTAATACTCAAGTTAATGGTGAACCAGTGTCTTACACAGGTTCATAATAACCTTTTTGCTTTGTGACTCTGCACCCCTATTTATGAAGACCAGCATCTTCTATGCTTTTTCAACTGTTCAATCTCCAATGCCACTTTTCATGATATGAGCCAACATATCCCCAGTTGCTCTGACCCTCTACTCCCTTTATAATTGTGTCCCTTACCTTGTATTGTCTGTCCCATTCTCCCCACCAAAATAAATCACTTCAAATTTCTTCCATAATCTATATCATTGGCCACTTGTTTGCCCATATAACGAGCATATCTTTGTCTTCCTGTGGTTTAATACAATCTTGCAACAGTTCACAAAACCTCCACAAATTTTGAAATGGAGGCTTGCACACTGAAGTCTATGCTATCAAAATATATCAAGAAGAGCAGGAGGTCCTAACATTAAAACCTGGAGAAATCTCAGTGTAAACATCTTTCCAGTCTGAAAGATACCTGCTAACCACTGCACTGGCTGTTGTTATTCAGCCACTTTCATACCCATGTTGCTCCTGACCTTTTTATTCCTTGAGCTGAAAAAGAAATGCTTAGGCATCAGGAAGAATGCATGCTCTCTTTCTACCTCTTCCCTCTGGCTGGTAGACGTGTACAGCACCGTCCGTAATTTTACATCCAGTCAGATCACTGGGTCAGGAGAAGCAGAGTAGCATCACTGCAATGCCGCTTTCAAATTTGTGATCTGGTCATTGACAGGTACAAGCTCCCCACAGTCCATTCTTGGTAATCACAGTCACAAAGTGGAGGGTTTTCCATTTTGATTTGTTCATCAATTATCCACATTTGCCATGTTTTGTATGGATCGAGTTTAAGATTGCCTATAACTTTGCTGAAAATGGAAGCCAATGATTTTTTATGTCAGATATTTCACAGATTGCATGTTTGAGACTTCTTCTGAACTCCATTAGGCATACAAAGCTTCATCAGTTGAAAGTTGTATTCTGAAGGTGAGGCAATAGGTCTGGAAGGGTGTGAGATTATTATTATCATAGTCATGTCATTGGACAAGTAATCCAGAGGCCAAGTCTCAGGGGACATCAGTTCAAATTCCATCATGGAACTGGTAGAACCTAAAATTCAAATAAATAATTAAATGTGGAATTGAAAACGAATTTCAATGAGGTTAGGGTCCATACACAGTTCTTGGCCATGGAGGAGACAAAGGGCATCACTGATGATGTCCAAAACACTAATACTAATGCTTCCAAGTTTGTGATTGCCAAGTTCTTGACCAGGTTGATTTGCTTTTATCTTGGGAATTGTGGTCATGGAGGTTAGGATGTGATGGAGCTGCACGACAATATAGGTTCGAGTGAAGTCAAGCCATTCAGTAATGCCACATTAATTTTCACAGGACACTGAATGTCATGAGCTACTGGTCAGATTTTCTCTTAGTGGAAATTATCATTGCCTCGCATTTGTGGCAATCTTCAGCCTATCTTTTGTACTGATGACCTCAGCATCCCTGAAGATGATGATGTCTGTGGAGCCTCCTCCTCCAGCACATTTAATTGTCCATCACAATTCAACTCTGGAAGTGAGAGGACTGCAGAGCTTAGATCTTATCCATTGGTTATGAGATCGCTTAGCTCTCTCTGTCACTTACTGCTTGTGCTGCTTAGCATGCCAGAAATCCCGATTTGTAACTTCACCAAGTTGAAACCTCATTTTTGAGAGTATCTGATGCTGCTCCTGGCATGCCCTTCTGTATTCTTCAAGGCACCAAGCTTAATGGTAATGGTTGAGGGGAAGACATTTTCTGGATTAGTGGTGCTGGAAGAGCACAGCAGTTCAGGCAGCATCCAAGGAGCTTCGAAATCGACGTTTCGGGAAAAAGCCATTCATCAGGAATAAAGGTAGTGAGCCTGAAGCGTGGAGAGATAAGCTAGAGGAGGGTGAGGGTGGGGAGAAAGTAGCTACAGTGGGGAAAAGGATGAAGGTGATAGGTCAGGGAGGAGAGGGTGGAGTGGATAGGTGGAAAAGGAGATAGGCAGGTAGGACAAGTCCGGACAAGTCATGGGGACAGTGCTGAGCTG
>NC_057751.1:3594013-3661259 GCF_004010195.1 Chiloscyllium plagiosum
CTCCCTCACCACCAGACGCCTGTAGGAAGAACGCCTCATCTTCCGCCTCGGAATACTTCAACCCCAGGGCATCAATGTGGACTTCAACAGTTTCCTCATTTCCCCTTCCCCCACCTCACCCTAGTTCTTAACTTCCAGCTCAGCACTGTCCCCATGACTTGTCCGGACTTGTCCTACCTGCCTATCTCCTTTTCCACCTATCCACTCCACCCTCTCCTCCCTGACCTATCACCTTCATCCCCTCCCCTACTCACTCATTGTACTCTATGCTACTTTCTCCCCACCCCTACCCTCCTCTAGCTTATCTCTCCATGCTTCAGG
The DNA here is from genome assembly GCF_004010195.1 of Chiloscyllium plagiosum. Lineage (NCBI taxonomy): Eukaryota > Metazoa > Chordata > Chondrichthyes > Orectolobiformes > Hemiscylliidae > Chiloscyllium > Chiloscyllium plagiosum. Next base: position 3,594,335 of record NC_057751.1, read on the forward strand.
CTCACTGCCTTTATTCCTGATGAATGGCTTTTGCCCGAAACGTTGATTTCGAAGCTCCTTGGATGCTGCCTGAACTGCTGTGCTCTTCCAGCACCACTACTCCAGAATCTGGTTTCCAGCATCTGCAGTCATTGTTTTTACCTCTGAGGGGAAGACATGCCTGGCTATGAGGTCACAAATTGTGTCGAACTACGATTCTGCTGCCTGATGGATATCCTGTTTTGAGTTGCTCAATCGTTTAAAGTCTGTCCCATTAAGCATGGCAATAGTGCCCTATAACACGATGGAAAATATTTTCAATACAAAATGGGGCTTCATCTCCACAAGGACTGTTTGGGAGGTCACTCTTAGATGAGAAGAGATTAGATCAATTAGATTACTTACAGTGTGGAAACAGGCCCTTCAGCCCAACAAGTCCACACCGACCCTTCGAAGAGCAACCCACCCAGACCCATTCCCCTACATTTACCCCTTCGCCTAACACTACGGGCTATTTAGCGTGGCTAATTCACCTAACTTGCACATCTTTGTGACTGTGGGAGGAAACCGGAGCACCCAGAGGAAATCCACGCAGACATGGGGAGAATGTGCAAACTCCACACAGACAGTTGCCTGAGCCGAGAATTGATCCTGAGTCTCTGGCACTGTGAGGCAGCAGTGCTAATCACTGTGCCACCATGCCGCCCACAAATGTAATCTTACTGATATTGTCTTGGACAGATGCATCTGCATCAGGATATATCCAGGGATCGTGACAGTGTTGTCTGGAACATTGCATGTATGGTGTGATTCCGTGAGTTTGAGTATGTCAGACTGTTACTTAACCAGTTGATCAGACATCTATCCTAAGCTATCTCATCCTGTGTGAGGTAGACTTCAAGTAGATCTGCAGGCCAAAACAAACTGAGCCAAGAAATAATTCTTCAGAGTTTCAGAGTCACATTTTTAATCCAGACCTATTCAGAGGTTAGCAGCAAATTTGTGCAGTTGCTGGAATTCTATATTGAAAACCACAAATGCTGGAGCTCACAGTGGGTCAGACAGCATCCATGGACAGAGAGCAAGCTCATGTTTTGAGTCTAGATGACTCTTCATCAGAGCTGAAGTGAAGTGTGCAGGGGGCAGCATTTATGAAAGCGGGATGGGGTGTGTTGGCTGTAGAGTGCTGGGGAAGAAAAGATATTGATAGTTTAGACGAGGTGACTGGAATGTGAGAACGGTGGAACAATGGTATCTCGAACTGCCAGACTGGGAAGAACAGACAGCTCTATTGAGGTGGGGGGAGGGGAGAGACAGTGACAAAGAATGTAATAAGTAAAGCTAAAAGGGAAGGAACAGGAGATGGTTTATAATTTGAAGGAGTTGAACTCGATATTAAGTTCAGAAGGATGTAAAGTCTGAAGATGAGATGTTGTTCCTCCAGTTTGCGCTGTGATTCACTGGAACACTGCAGCATGCCAAGGACAGACATGTGGACATGTGAGCAGGACACCTTGCTAAAATGACCGGCTGCGAGAAGGTTGGGGTCATGCTTGTGCATTGAGGTGGTCACCCAGTCTGTGTTTGGTTTCTCCAACGTAGAAAAGGCCACATTGGGAGTGAGGGGAGAATGTATTTGGTGGTGGTGGTGTTCTGCTGGGGTTATCTGAAATGGTGGAGAATGATCCTTTCAATACAGAGGCTGGTGGGATGAAAAGGGAGGAAAAGGGGTACCTTATCATGCTGTTGTGAGTGATGGGAAGGGGCAAGGACGGAAGTACGGGTGTTAGGCTGGATCTGGTTGAGGGCCCGGTTAAACCACAGTGGGCGGGAAACCACAGTTATGGAACAGGCTGTTGACAGGTCAATAAAAGTTAATTTTGCTTAGAAGTTGCCAGAAACACATCTTTGATGAGCAACTTACAGTTTCTTAATTGAAGGATTGTGGACCACTACCTTTCAATTTTTATTTATTTTAATTGACTGTTGAGAGAAAATCTGCATATAATTTCTATTTGTTTCAGGCCACTGAAAAGTTGCCTTTTGGTGTGATATTCAATAAGGGCCTCGCAGGAGACTGTTTAAATAAGAACAATGTCACTGTTGCTTGACTTCACGCTTTTTGAACCAGATGATCCTGAGTTCAAGGACCACATCACAGATGTCAGCACAACATCCAGGCTGAGATTCTAATGTCAAGCTGAATGCTGGCTGCATTGCTGGTGGTGCCATCTTTCAGATGTGACAATGAAACAGTTTCACGGAACTATTCAAAGATCAACCACAAAGTTCTCCCCAGTGCCCAAGCCAAAACTTATCTTCAGTAAATTCCTGAAACAAATTACCTGGTCACCATTTCTTTGCTGTTTGAGGGATCTTGCTTTGTGCAAATTGTCTGCTGTGTTTTCAAGGTTCCAATGCTGCAATACTATTTGATTGACTGCAAAGTACTTGGAGATGTCCTGAGCTTGTGGAAGGTGCAGGAGAAATACAAGTTCTTTTGTTTGTGACCAAAAGAACCCTGCTTTTCCTGTCAACAAAATGTATTTGCTTGTTTAATAGCCCATATCAAAGTCATTGATTGTGCAAGAAACATTTAAGCTTCTGAGACATGTAATTAAGGAACTCTGTGAATATAAGACTTTTATGTTTGATTGATCTCTCATGTTTATACATCACAACTTTGAATGATGTAATGAAATCAATAAAATGAATAGAAATAATCAATAAATCAAATAACCGAATGACTGACAAAAAGAGAAAAGATTCAACATTAAATACAACAAAATATTTCCAATTAAAAACCGCAGGTTTGATTTTATGCTTTTCACTGTATCTCAGGGTGTGGCAACAATAAATCAAATCAAATTACACATTTAGTTTTGCACTTCAAGCTGAACACCAAGAAGAGTATCATTGCTCCATATCAACAACACTGACTGTCCCAACTACTTAAGTTGAATCATTCAGTATGCCACTGCTCTTCTGATAACTAAAATTCTCTTGAAACAGGAGATGGAATTGATTCTATAGCACAAAAGCTCTACAATGATTCATAATATTAATTATTGTTAAGTATATACAAGGCCTCAATTTGTTTAAGTATTACATAACAGAACACAAAACAAACAATTTATCACAGCTTTGTTACAGTTCACATTTCGGTTTCAGTGCTGCGAATGTGAAATGTTGTAAAATGCAACATAATATTCAATTATTATCTGCGTTGCAAAATAATTATCTTTAATTGTTTAATTTTAAATCTGTGCAATTTCTCTGGACGTAGGTTCCTTTCCACACAGAAAGACACACATTATGAATATCAATTGAGGTGGTAAATGTTGACCTGAAGAATATCCCTGCAGAATGCTGTTCTCCTGGAATCACCACTGCATTGCGATTCTCGTTTGTTGAGTGTCACGGAAGGTTTGCTCTGCAAGGCCAAGCAAGATCTTTTACCACATTTTACCAAATATGCCTAATTAATTAACTACCTGTCCTTATGGCACCACTCTTGCCTGTTTCCAGCCCAATCTTACCAGCCGCTATTCCCAGAAGAACATGCCACTCACCAGGCTTCTGATGGAAGATGAGCATCTCTGGCACTTGGGCCATCTTTAAAATGCCACTTCACATCCAGACAAACACTGGCATTCTGAAACTCTGGACAGTCTTTCCAAAGATGTCTGAGAATATGGCACGCGATTTCCTGACAGGAACCTGGAGGTCCTAGTGGATAAAGGAGTGTCCTCTTTTCCCCTGAGGATCAGCGGAGGTGTCCATACCATCAGGCCCCGGCAGCATCATCTGTGGCGGTCACCTGGTTCAGTGCTGTAAATACAGTCTAGAAAATTGGCCAGCCAGCAGTGCCACAGGAAGCTCTCCACTCTCTGAGAGCAAGTGCCATACTCTTCTCTTGTATACACCGTACTCATTTTGTCTCTCTTGCTGCATCCATCTCCCACCAAAGCCAATGCGTGCAGAATCTTTCTTGACCGGCTGTTGTCTCCTCTCAATGTGCCACATCATTAAAACTCCAAGGCTTCTTTATTGCTTATTCCCTCACCTGGGGCATCTTTCTCCCACTTCTACCACCAGTGATAACTAGGCCACTGATCCTCATCTCACTTGAGCTCTCCATCTCTGATGAGAAAATGCCCCCTTGATAGGGCGGAATGAGCCACAACTGGCGCCCCCCCACCACCCTCCACTGTCAGATTTCAATCAAGAATCTCATCCATTAGTAGTGAAGAATGGGGCTGCTCCTGTGGGAAAGTGAGATATTGATAACCCACTGACTGCGTAAGTACAACTCTTCATTAAACTGCAACCCACCCATGAACACTGTTGTCAATGTTATTCATTGCATATTACATCAAACAACTGACTGTGATGTCTTCTCTCTCCGATGTCTTGAAGATACCAGCAGGATGGCCATGGCCCCGGGGGAGAAACAAGCTATTCCACCAGAAGACACCTCTTTAATCTCCATGGAAGAGAATTCCAAGGCCTCATAGAAAGAATTGCCTCTTGCAACCCCTGCCTGTTCAGACACTGACCTGGGTGGGAATGTCAGATTTAAAATGTTTTGGAGCACAAACTGGTATGCACGTCTCTTCCACAGTCTGCACCTCAGCAAGAAAGAAATGTTCCTGGCTTCTAGCACACAGAGGACTGCCAGAGACTGGACAATTGCTTAGCCTGAGGCAGGAGAGAACTCTTTGGCATCGGTCATATTGGACTTCATTGAAATACACAATGAGGAACAGGAGCAGTAGGAAGGTATCTGGGAGGCAATGGCCCTCATAACCTCGAGGCTGTCATAGTTCAGCTATCCTAAACAGCTGAATATCTCACTGATTCCATGGACAAGATGGCTGCTGCCATGGGGAGCCGGGTCCAGCAGCATCAGGAGATGCTAGAAAGGACCACTCCCATGTTCTCCACGGCCCCAGTCATGCATCCTCACAACTGAAAGCATGACTGAAGCACAGATACTGAGATGTAGTGTCATAAAATCTCACAGCACAGAAGCAGACAATTTGGCTCAATTCATCCATGATGACCATGGGGGCACAGTGACTCAGTGGTTAGCACTGCTGCCTCATAGTGCCACGTACATGGGTTCAATTCCACAATCGGGTGACTGTCTGTGCGGATTCTCCCCCGTCTGTGTGGATTTCCTCCGGGCACTCCGGTTCCCTCCCACAGTCCAAGGATGTCTAGGTTAGGCGGATTGTCCATGCAAAATTGCCCATCGTGTCCAGGAAAGTATAGGGTTACAGGGATAGGGTTGGGGGGAGTGGGATGCTGTTTGGAGGTTTGGTGTGCACTCAATGGGCCAAATGGCCTGCTTCCACACTGTAGGGATTCTATGATCCCATGACCAGGTTTCTCAAACTGAACTCATCCTATTTGCCAGCATTTGGCCCATATCCTTCTGAACTCTTCCGATTCAAGTAGCAGTCCAAATGTTTTATAAATGCTGTACTTGCACCAGCCTCCACCGCTTCCTCTGGCAGCTCGTTCCGTACACACACCACCTTCTGTGTAAAATGTTGCACCTCCCTTTTAAATATTTCCCCTCTCAGCTTAAACCTATACCCTCTAGTTTTAAACTCCCCTACTCTGGGGAAAAGTCCTTGACTATTCAGCTTATCTGTGCCACTCACGATCTTGTAAGTCTCGATAAGGCCCCTGGCTTTTCCTTGCAGTCTTCCTTAAATAATTGCAAAACATTACCCATCTTCCAGTCCTCTCGCACTCAATCATGGTTGTTGATGATCCAAAATCTCTGTTAGGGGATCCGCAATATTTTTCCGAGCTTTCCACTGTGTTCTGAGATACATTGACGAGGTCCCAGGATTTATTTACTTTTACACATTTTAAGAAAGGATGTACTGGCACTGGAAGGGATGCAGAGGAGCATCACGAGGTTCATTCTAGTGTTGAGGGAGTTGTCTTATGAGGAAAGACTGAGTAGATTGGGATTATATTCATTGGAATTCAGAAGATTGAGGGGCATCTTTTAGAAACATATAAAATTATGAAGGGAATAGATAAGATAGAAGTAGAGGTGAAGCGAGGACAAGAAGGTATAGCCTCAGAATTCGGGGGAGCAGATTTAGGACTGAATTGAGAGGAACTTCTTCACCCAGAGGGTTGTTAATCTATGGAATTCCTTGCCCAGTGAAGTGGCTAACACTACTTCAGTAAACATCTTGAAAGCTAAGGTAGTTATGTTTTTTGAACAATAAAGGAATTAAGGGATACCGTGAGAGTGTGGGTAAGTGAATCAGAGTCCACAAAAAGATCAGCCATGATCTTATTAAATGGTGGAGCAGGCTCGAAGGGCCAGAAGCCTACTCCTGCTCCTAGGTCTTATGATTTTATGTTCATATGTGAGCCCTGCCATGCCCGGAATCAATTTGGTAAATCTTCATTGCACTCCCTCTTATAGAAAGAACAATCTTCCTTAGATAAGGAGACCAAATCTCCACACAATATTCCCAGTGTGGCCTCACTAATGCCCTGTATAGCGACAGCAAGTTCCTGTCCTGGAATCCTCTGGCTATGAAGACCAACATTGTTTGCTTCTTTCTTGTCTGCTGCACCAGCACACTTACTTTCAGCGACTGGTGCTCGAAGACACCCAGGTCTTGTTGAATATTCCCCTCTCTCAATTTACAGCCATTTTTGTACAATTTGCCTTCCTATTTTTGTGACCAAAATGGATAACTCACATTTATCCATATTATGCTGCATTGGCCATGCATTAGCTCACTCACTCAGCTTGTCTAAATCACACTGTCACATTTCTGCATCCTATTAACAGGGGCACAGAACAGAAGAGCAAGGGAATGACATTGTACGTGCTAAGACACTTATTAGACCTCATCCTGAAGTATTGTGTACAATTGTGAGATGCAAACGAAGCAAGGATGATGTGTAATAAACCTTTTCACATTGCGAGTAGTTTGAGTCTGGAATGCACTGCTTGGAAATGTGGTGGGAGCAGGTTCAATGGATGTGGAGGCACGTATCCTGAATCAATATCTGTGTTGAGCCTTTAGAAAGGAAGGTGAACAAGACATGTACAAGGCAATGGAATCTGCTGGCATCATTGTCCCTCTTGGTCAAACAGCCTGAAATTTTCCCTGGCCTCTATGTGAACACGTTTTGGTGTGGAATGAACCTACACCTGGAGCAGGGAGTTGTTCAGCATGGAGGGAACCAGGAATTCACCAAGCTCACAGTTTGGGTCCTGGACAGTGCATTGGTTTGTGCGTTATATTTTTGCCCTGGATAGGGCCCCCACCACCCTCTGTGTGAAGTACATGCTGTGTGTACCCCCCTCTCACCTTGAAAGCGTGACCTCTCGTTATTGAAATGATCCTTTTTTGGTGTCAGGGGTGATATTGCACTGTTTGTGAAACCTCACGTTGCTGTAAATTAGCTGTAAATGATTGTACCTCTGCTTGTTGGCATCTCTGCCTCACCCCAACTGCCCCTGCCCAGCGTATGTGTGCCAACATGATGCCCAGCTTTGTGTCTGCACAGTATGTATCCTGGGTCAGTGTCTGTGTTGAGCCTTTAGAAAGGAAGGTGAACAAGACATGTACAAGGCAATGGAATCTGCTGGCATCATTGTCCCTCTTGGTCAAACAGCCTGAAATTTTCCCTGGCCTCTATGTGAACACGTTTTGGTGTGGAATGAACCTACACCTGGAGCAGGGAGTTGTTCAGCATGGAGGGAACCAGGAATTCACCAAGCTCACAGTTTGGGTCCTGGACAGTGCATTGGTTTGTGCGTTATATTTTTGCCCTGGATAGGGCCCCACATTGATGGGTCTTTCAGACTCCTCCCTCACAGATCGAGATATTTCCACTACCCGCTGTGTGCGCGTGTGGTCGCAGCCATTCTCTTTCACAATGTGAAGGTTTGATTTTCACCGTGATGGAACACAACAGTGAGCTCACTTTGGGGAACTGACACGAGCTTGAAGCTCTATGTGAAATTGAAGCTCAAGCATCCGGATCGCCTTTTCTGCGAATGTCCTCGCTTTCTCACTTCCGCAGGTCCCCACCAACACACTACATGAACCTGCACTTGCCCAGCTTTCTCCCTTCCTGGTCTATCTGATGACAGGACCAGGTGTAGTCAGACACAGAAGCCAGGGTACTCCTGACCGTAAGTGATCCTGGTTCCCACATTACCCTGTTCCCAACTGTTCTTCACCCTGGCCCACCATTCCAATTAGAGAATAACCTCGGTTATCCCATCAAGGTGGACGGCGAGTATTTTGTACGGCTAACTGATCATTCAGATAACTGATCAGGATTTGCGTGGTGGCAGCAAAAGTAGGAACAGGGTTCCCACGGCGATGGCAATCGCATGAACAGCGTCCCGCGGTGAATGTAATAGCAGGAACAGGGTCCCGTGGTGAGGGCAATAGCAGGAACAGGGTCCCGTGGAGGCGGCAATACCAGGAACAGGGTCCCGTGGTGAGGGCAATAGCAGGAACACGGTCCCGTGGTGAGGGCAATAGCAGGAACAGGGTCCCGTGGAGGCGGCAATACCAGGAACAGGGTCCCGTGGTGAGGGCAATAGCAGGAACAGGGTCCCGTGGTGAGGGCAATAGCAGGAACAGGGTGCCGTGGAGACGGCAATACCAGGTACAGGGACTGTGGTGAGGGCAATACCAGGAACAGGGTCCTGTGGTGAGGGCAATAGCAGGAACAGGGTCCCGTGGTGAGGGCAATAGCAGGAACAGGGTCCCGTGGTGAGGGCAATAGCATGAACAGGGTCCCGTGGTGAGGGCAATAGCAGGAACAGGGTCCCGTGGAGGCGGCAATACCAGGAACAGGGTCCCGTGGTGAGGGCAATAGTAGGAACAGGGTCCCATGGTGGCAGCAATACCAGGAACACGGCCCCGTGGAGGCGGCAATACCAGGAGCAGGGTCCCATGGTGAGGGCAATAGCAGGAACAGGGTCCCATGGTGAGGGCAATAGCAGGAACAGGGTCCCGTGGAAGCGGAATACCAGGAACAGGGTCCTATGGTGTGGGCAATACCAGGAACAGGGTCCCATGGTGAGGGCAATAGCCTGAACAGCGTCCCGTGGTGAGGGCAATAGCAGGAACAGGGTCCTGTGGTGAGGGCAATAGCATGAACAACGTCCCAGGTTGAGGGCAATAGCAGGAACAGGGTCCCGTGGTGAGGGCAATACCAGGAACAGGGTCCCATGGTGAGGGCAAGATCAGGAACAGAGTCCCGTGGTGAGGGCATTAGCATGAACAGGGTCCCGTGGTGAGGGCAATAGCAGGAACAGGGTCCCGTGGTGATGGCAATAGCAGGAACAGGGTCCTGTGGTGAGGGCAATAGCCTGAACAGCGTCCCGTGGTGAGGGCAATAGCAGGAACAGGGTCCCGTGGTGATGGCAATAGCAGGAACAGGGTCCTGTGGTGAGGGCAATAGCCTGAACAGCGTCCCGTGGTGAGGGCAATAACAGGAACAGGGTCCCATGGTGGCAGCAATTTAGCATGAACAGGGTCCCATGGTGAGGGCATTAGCATGAACAGGGTCCCGTGGTGAGGGCAATAGCAGGAACAGGGTCCCGTGGTGAGGGCAATAGCATGAACAGGGTCCCGTGGTGAGGGCAATAGCAGGAACAGGGTCCCGTGATGAGGGCAATAGCAGGAACAGCGTCCCGTGGTGAGGGCAATAGCAGGAACAGGGTGCCGTGGAGGCGGCAATACCAGGAACAGGGACTGTGGTGAGGGCAATACCAGGAATAGGGTCCTGTGGTGAGGGCAATAGCAGGAACAGGGTCCCGTGGTGAGGGCAATAGCAGGAACAGGGTCCCGTGGTGAGGGCAATAGCATGAACAGGGTCCCGTGGTGGCAGCAATAACAGAAACAGGGTCCCGTCGTGAGGGCAATAGCAGGAACAGGGTCCCGTGGTGAGGGCAATAGCATGTACAGGGTCCTGTGGTGAGGGCAATAGCAGGAACAGGGTCCCGTGGTGGCAGCAATAACAGGAACAGGGTCCCATGGTGAGGGCAATAGCAGGAACAGGGTCCCGTGGTGAGGGCAATAGCAGGAACAGGGTCCCGTGGAAGCGGAATACCAGGAACAGGGTCCTATGGTGTGGGCAATACCAGGAACAGGGTCCCGTGGTGAGGACAATAACATGAACAGCGTCCCGTGGTGAGGGCAATAGCAGGAACAGGGTCCCGTGGTGAGGGCAATAGCATGAACATCGTCCCAGGTTGAGGGCAATAGCAGGAACAGGGTCCCGTAGTGAGGGCAATACCAGGAACAGGGTCCCATGGTGAGGGCAAGATCAGGAATAGAGTCCCGTGGTGAGGGCATTAGCATGAACAGGGTCCCGTGGTGAGGGCAATAGCAGGAACAGGGTCCCGTGGAGGCGGCAATACCAGGAGCAGGGTCCCGTGGTGAGGGCAATAACAGGAACAGGGTCCCATGGTGGCAGCAATTTAGCATGAACAGGGTCCCATGGTGAGGGCAATAGCAGGAACAGAACCTACAACACGAGATGTGTATTCCTGCTGTAAGAGCAGTCGGATAAAGTGGAGGTCCTTGGTATTCCGTGGTGTAGATTCACAGTGTCCCCATAATGTTATTGTTTAATTTTCTCTGGCAGAAACATCACAGACAGAGAGGAATAGATGGGGGCCATTTCACTCGCCAGCGCTACCCCGCCATTTGATGTCGTGATGGTTAACCGAACCGTCAATGTTTTTTCCCAGCCCATCCACATCAACCTGTCGCCCAACGGGAAAGAGACACTGAATAAACCGAAAAACTCTGCGGGGTCCCGTGGTGAGGGCAATAGCATGAACATCGTCCCAGGTTGAGGGCAATAGCAGGAACAGGGTCCCGTGGTGAGGGCAATAGCATGAACATCGTCCCAGGTTGAGGGCAATAGCAGGAACAGGGTCCCGTGGTGAGGGCAATACCAGGAACAGGGTCCCATGGTGAGGGCAATAGCAGGAACGGGGTCCCGTGGTGAGGGCAATAGCATGAACATCGTCCCAGGTTGAGGGCAATAGCAGGAACAGGGTCCCGTGGTGAGGGCAATACCAGGAACAGGGTCCCATGGTGAGGGCAAGATCAGGAACAGAGTCCCGTGGTGAGGGCATTAGCATGAACAGGGTCCCGTGGTGAGGGCAATAGCAGGAACAGGGTCCCGTGGTGAGGGCAAGATCAGGAACAGGGTCCCATGGTGAGGGCAAGATCAGGAACAGGGTCCCGTGGTGAGGGCAATAGCAGGAACAGGGTCCCGTGGAGGCGGCAATACCAGGAGCAGGGTCCCGTGGTTTAGGCAATAACAGGAACAGGGTCCCGTAGTGAGGGCAATAACAGGAACAGGGTCCCATGGTGGCAGCAATTTAGCATGAACAGGGTCCCATGGTGAGGGCAATAGCAGGAACGGGGTCCCGTGGTGATGGCAATAGCAGGAACAGGGTCCTGTGGTGTGGGCAATACCAGGAACAGGGTCCCGTGGTGAGGGCAATAGCATGAACAGGGTCCCGTGGTGAGGGCAATAGCAGGAACAGGGTCCCATGATGAGGGCAATAGCATGAACAGGGTCCCGTGGTGGCAGCAATAGCAGGAACAGGGTCCCGTGGTGGCGGCAATACCAGGAACAGGGTTCCGTCGTGGCGGCAATACCAGGAACAGGGTCCCGTGGTGAGGGCAATAGCAGGAACAGGGTCCCGTGGTGAGGGCAATAGCAGGAACAGGGTCCCGTGGTGATGGCAATACCAGGAACAGGGTCCTGTGGTGATGGCAATAGCAGGAACAGGGTCCCGTGGTGATGGCAATACCAGGAACAGGGTCCCGTGATGAGGACAATAGCAGGAACAGGGTCCCGTGGTGAGGGCAATACCAGGAACAGGGTCCCGTGATGAGGACAATAGCAGGAACAGGGTCCCGTGGTGAGGGCAATAGCAGGAACAGGGTCCCGTGATGAGGACAATAGCAGGAACAGGGTCCCGTGGTGAGGGCAATAGCAGGAACAGGGCCCCGTGGTGGCAGCAATAGCAGGCACAGGGCCCCGTGGTGAGGGCAATAGCATGAACTGGGTCCCATGGTGAGGGCAATAGCAGCAACAGGGTCCCGTGGTGAGGGCAATAGCAGGAACAGGGTTTCATGGTGATGCCAATAGCATGAACAGGGTCCCGTGGTGAGTGCAATAGCATGAACAGGGTCCCGTGGTGAGGGCAATAGCAGGAACAGGGTCCCGTGGTGGCAGCAATAACAGAAACAGGGTCCCGTCGTGAGGGCAATAGCAGGAACAGGGTCCCGTGGTGAGGGCAATACCAGGAACAGGGTCCCGTGGTGAGGGCAATAGCAGGAACAGGGTCCCGTGGTGGCAGCAATAACATGAACAGGGTCCCGTGGTGAGGGCAATAGCAGGAACAGGGTCCCGTGGTGAGGGCAATAGCAGGGACATTGTCCCGTGGTGAGGACAATAGCATGAACAGGGTCCCATGGTGAAGGCAATAGCAGGAACAGTGTCCCGTGGTGGCAGCAATAACAGGAACAGGGTCCCATGGTGATGGCAATAGCAGGAACAAGGAACCGTGGTGAGGACAATAGCAGGAACAGGGCCTTGTGGCAACCCGCCAGCCCAGTCTGCCTGCCCTCGCTGTGCTTTTATTTAAATTAAATAAAATGTTTATGGGACCTTGAGATCTTGTTCAGGTTATCTGAAATTTGGATAACTGGGTTGTTCTGTACCCCTTCACAATGTCATCCTCATTTTGCCCAGCCTGCAATCCACCATCTCCACAAGTAGGTTCTCCTCGAGTCTCCTTCCAGCAGCAGCGGCCCCTCTTTGTTTCCCACTCCCCCATCTCCTTTCCCTTTCTTGCCTGTGGACAGATCTGACAACTGACGTTTGCCCACTCACTTTACTGACTTAAATGCTTCACTCAAGATGAGAAGTACCCAGGCCCCTGACCAATTCCCGCATATCTTCCTGGCTGCATTAGCCTTTCAGAGCTACAAGACTAACTCTCTGGAGCCACAGGTCTGACTGTGACCTACTGCAGAGGTACAGACCCACTGACTGAGAAAAACCTGACTGTGGCCAATCTCTGGATTGATATCAGAGACTTATTGCGCTGGAAACCCTTGGCTGATGGGTGCCTTCCTGAACTCCAGTGATGACTGCTCCCTTACAATTTTGTAAAATGGCTGCTTGCTAGCTGTGTTTGCTGTGTAAGCTGATGGCACATTGCACTGGTGTGAAATTGATGCAAAAGCACTGTGAGGATTTTGAGGGGTTGGCAATTCTTGGGTGTCAGTGTTTCGACAACAGCTGTGTGCAGCTGGTAATATTTCTTGTGCTTTTGTTGTGTGCCGACCAACACTGAGGCTTTTCACAGCCAGCAACAAGTTGAAATCACCGAGTACCTGCTCAGACTTCCACATGAAGGATTGTGATGGTTGGGACAATAGAATGCTGCATATTAATGAGTCAAGAGGTACAGTTAATACATTCATTAACAAGCAATAATGCCTATAAGTGGACAATTCACCACTGCCTTGCAAGAACCTCATTTCAATAACCAGAACTCGTACATGTCTTTCAGGCCCCTAGAAGATTCTGCCCTGCATCTTTTTATTACCTTTCTATTTGAGCTGTGGACTGACAACAAGGAAGATTTGCTTCAAATCAAGGAGACAATGCAAAGAGATGGATGCAGTTTGAACAATCATATTTATTGGAGCATAATGTAACTTGTATACAATGTTGCTTTCCCTGGAAAAGTGAGAAGTAAAAGCAGATTATTTACTGTCCAGGTGATGACAACTTGTACGGCTTGTTGGGATCAGTGCAACAGAGAACTATCTAGCCTGTGAAGAGAAAGCACCCTTTTCTACAAATCCTGTACTGAGTGGAGAATGAAGTATCTTTAAATCAGTGAAAGAAGGAATGTTCAACCAGTGAAAGAAAGAGCATCGGTGTACAAACAGACTTGTGTTAACACCAAAAAACTAAAAAGCAATTGAAAGCAAGAGAAAGAATGCAACTCATTAAAGACTGTTTTGCTGATTTTTCTTTCTTTTTCAAGCCTTAATATGTACATCTGTCTCTTTGGGAAAGGGAGAAATTGAGGGAGGGATAGAGTTTAGCTTGTAGAGTTACGAATTAGGAATTCATATTTCCGAACTGTCACCGGTTAAAGACAATTTGTTTGAGTTATTTTCTTGAGGAGTACAGAAACCTATGAGTATTTTCTTTTAACTTGAGTCTGTCAGGTAAACTGGGTACTGTGGTGAGTTTGATGAAACCTTTTCACATTTATGACGACTCTGAAAATTGTGGCACTTGATTTCCAATGCACAATCCCAGTCAGTTATAACTTAGATTGTCCCACTCACTGGCTTTTTCTCCCTTTTATAACTTGTTTTTAACAAGCATTCATCAAGTTTCTCTTCAGAAACGTCTAATGAATCAGAATTCACGACCCTATCGAACATGTACTCAAAATGCTAATTACATTGTGTCAGCAAGTTTTCCCTTATGTTTCCTCAGGTTTTTCTGTTGATTACCTTAAATTTGCTGCCTCTGGTTATGAACCCATCAGCCAGTGAAAACTGCTACTCTTTCTTTACTCTGTCCCAGCATTTCAATAAGTCAGCTTTTACAATTTACTCTGTCTTATTTCCCTTGGAGAACAACCTCAATTTCTCCTTTCATCTACCTGATTGTAATCCCTCACAACCTTTTCATCAATCTGTTCTCTGCATTTCTCTGAAATGTTTACATCCTTCCTGAAGGACGATAGCCAGAATTGGGGACAATATTCCAGCTGGGGCTGAACTCATATTTTAGAAAGATACTGCAAAATTTCCTGGCTTCTGTACTCTGTGCTTCCACACATGAAGTCACTTTCATAACCTTTGGTACCACTCAAGATTTGTGCACAAGTAAGCCCTGGATTGTCAATTTGACCTGACTTGTCCGCTTAGAAGATGATGGGATTGGGTTTTCCATCTGCCTGATTCTGACTGACCTCCATCGAGTGACAGTAGCAAACTATGAAGATGCACACAATCAGATTTAGCTCTGTGGATCTCATAGTTTTACGATAATTTCAGAATTTGGAAACACAAAGCCATTTGCTGAGAAGAGATAGATCATTACTGGCTTAAGTTTTTGATCCTTTTGAAGGACAAATGCAGTTCCTTGAAGGCTTCAAAACAGCCAGGACTTAAACTTGGTTTGTTTAAAAAGAAAACAAGAGCAAAAATGGGACATGAGAAAACACTGATGGATTCTGTCAGTCTATCAAGGGGAAGTGGATACCCATGGAAAGAGTAAGTTCCATTAGGCATAGGCATATCGGTGCCGGGAGCTGGATGATATTGGTAGGGTGATCAATTAAATACTTCACATCCATCTTGACTTTGGAGAAAGAGGATATATGTTCAGAATTCAGGAAGAAGGTCTGTGAGGTTGACATAAGTAGTGAGGACTGTTGGAGATTTTAGCAGGCTTAAAAGTGGACAAATCCCAGGTCCAGATGAGTTACATCCTCGGCTGCTGTGGGAGACAAAGGAGGGCCTGAGAGAGAGGTCATGCGCACAAATGTGAATTCTTCAAAGTGGTGATCAGGTGCATGTAGGTGAGGATCATGCAGTTGATGAAGTTTAGATGGATTTTAGTAAAGACTGATAAAGAAGGTACAAGCTCATGGGATCCAGGATAACTTGCAAGTTGGATCCAAAATTGACTTTGTTATGGAAAAAAGTGTTGTGGTAGAAGCTATTTGTATGACTGAAGGCCGGTGTCGAGTGACATACTACACGGACCAATGCTGGGTCTGTTATTGTTTGTGATACATAAAAACGATAGAGAAGAACATATAGGGGAAACGATAAGTAAGTTTGCAGATGACACAAATATTAGCCTGGTCGTTTGACTGTGAAAGGAAAGGACTTAGCTTACAGGAGCACATAGAGGATTAGTCGGATGGGCAGATGAATGGCAGATGGAATTTAGCCCTGATAAGTGTATAGTGATGCATTTTTGAAGAAGGAAGAAGACAATGAATGGTAGGACATAAGAAAGGATCTTGGGGTGCCTGTCCATAGATCCCTGAAAGCAGCAGGCCAGGTGAGTAGGATAGTTAAGAAGGCAGGTGGGATGCTTGCCTTTACTGGTCGTACAAAGTTAAAAATCACAGGTTATAGTCTAACAGGTTTAATTGGAAGCACACAAACTTTTTAACTTTGTACACCCCAGTCCAACACCGGCATCTCCAAATCAATCTTTACTGGTCGTGGCATGGATTATATGAGCAGAGAGGTTATGTTGCTGTTGCACAGGACTTTGGTTAGGTCACAGCTGGTGTACTGTGTGCAGTTCTCGTCAGCACACTGCATGAAGGATGCAATTGCGCTGGAGTGGGTACAAAGGAGATTCACCAGGATGTTGCCTGGGATGGACCAGTTTAGCCATTAAGAGAGTCTGGAGAAGCTCAGGTTCTTTTCTTTCAAAACAGAGTAGGCTGAGAGAGGATCTGATTGAGGTGTGAAAGACTATGAGAGGCTTGAGCAGGATGGATAGAAAGTACCTGGCCCCTTTATTTGAAGGGTCAATAACAAGGGGGCATAATGTTAAGGTGAAAGGCAGATGTTTAGAGGGAATTTGAGGAAACCAGATTCACCAGAGGGCAGTGGGAATCTGGGATGAACTGCCTGGGATGGTCACTGCAGCAGGAAACCGCACAATCTTCAAAAAGTAATTGGATCAGCATTTGAAATGTCATAATATTCAAGGTTATGAGCCAAGTGCTGGAAAGTGGGATTCATATAGATTTAGTGCAGTGATTGTAACGAGGTCACCCAAGTGGACCTCATGGAATTTGAGCTCCCTGACTGAAACAGAAGTGCCAGGGGTTCTGTTCACTATGAGAGCTAGCTCTGAGGGAGCTGAATCAGTGTCAAGGACTCTCCTTGTGTAAATAAAGGGGGACATGGTATTGGGATACCGGCCTCTGTGGAGTTACTTCAATTTGAGTAGTTTTTGTCGGTGCAGCTTTGATGGACCAAAGGACCTCTTCTGCACTGCATGATTTCATTGAAATGAAGAACACCACTTTATGCTTTGGCTCTTGTCTTCATATATGGACTACTGAATAATGGCCAAATACAAATATTCTAGATGGCTATCAGGGTGTCTACAATAGCAATGCTGAGGAATGGTTCAGGGAAAGCTAAGACACCTTGCTGAGAATTATATATGTTTTATAATATTCACTCCAACGGCAGAGTCAAGAACATTCATAAATGCACATTTTCAAGTTCATTGTTTCAGCAACAAATGTGCATGATCTTTGTCAGATATCTGAAAATATGCAAGTAGTTTCCAGGTCTATATACACCAGTACTGAACCACATTCTTAAAATGGATGCTTACCTCTGTCACAATTTGGCTTGAATTTCAGTAGTTCAAGATACAATGACATTGAACCGGATTCTGTGGAGGTGTCTTGAAAGTACACAGTTCTATCTGTGGTATCCTGTTGAATGACAACTACCTACTTCTGACATTTCTCGACTTCATTGACTTCTTCCTCTCTTGGTCCCAGCAGTTTTTTCTTAGTCACTTTGCAATGAACAGATCAGTGCTTTGTGCACACACACACGCGTACATACACAGCCATTTCTTTGCCAGGATGACTCATGCTCTCAGACACCATTATTGGCAGCTCCAGTCAGATGCTACAGTGCCGACTTGTTGGGGATTTCCAAATCTCTGCACTGCTGAACTCAATTTGATGAGAACAAGCTTTTTTTTTTAAATAAAGTTGGCTCCTTTCAATTGCCAAGCCTTCGCTGAACTAACCTCCAAACATTAGATTGGTTATCTTATGCACTGTGAACAACATCCAAAATCAAATTCAATGAGCCAATTGATCTTTCAACTTTAAAACGTTGAGATGTCCTCATTAGTTTCATATACACATCTGTTCTCTGTCAGTGTTCTCTCATTCATCCTGATAGCAATTATAACTTATATCAAAAGCATCAACACTGGACAGTACCACCATTAAAGAAGAAAACAGCCAAAGCAAATTCAATTTTTAAACACATCATTGTAAAAAGATGTGAAGGCAGCAACTGGATGGTACAGGAAGGGAGCATATTGGCCTTTCAGCTCTTACAATTGGTGTTTGAGTTGAAACCAAATAGTTGGATTAGGAATCTGCTGTGTCTGTTCTCTGCAAGAATTACATGTCAATGGAGAGCAGTTTTAATTGTAAAGGAATGTTCTGGTTAGGTGAGCGGTCATGCTAAATTTGCCCATAGTGTTCAGGAATGTGCAGGTTCGGTGCATTAGTCAGGGTAAATGTACAATAACAGGGGAATTGGTCTGGGTGGGATATTCTTCGAAGGTTGTTGTGTTGCTTGGCTGAAGGGTTGGTTTCCACACTGTAGAGATTCTGTGAAAGCTGTCACTGGTTTTGCACAAATTGGCAGTTACTTTTAAACGAGAGGTATAACAGACAGACAGTGGTTTGGTGTGGGGCATTTTCTGACAAGGGTAGGGATTGAAACACATTATTATGGTAGGGTAGACATAAATTTGCTCTATCCTTTGAACTGTCTCCTCCTGCTTCTGCTTTTTTTGCAGCCTTTCATGAAGATGCTGATTCACTGTCAATTTATCACCTAAATACAAGAGCTCAATTGAAATGTCACCAAGTTACTCAAGTGTGGGGATACTTTCAAATGCTACCAACTCTTTGCCTGGTTCGTATGTTCACTTGTATTGCAATTGCTGGACTCGTGCAGGAGCCTGAAATCTAGCATCAGTTAGAACCTCAAAACCCCGGCTGCCCGAGCTTGGCGTACTAGGAGGGAGTCAGGTGGAATGCAAGCAGTTAAGCTGTAATGTAGGGATAACATTTCTCATGACAATCAAGACTGTCAAGTATAAGTATGCACTTTTCAATTCATATTGGCTGCAAATAGCCGTGTCAGTTTCTCAGGCACAACACAAAGCCAGAGCAGGTGAAAGCTTTGCTACAGCAATGATTCTGACCAAAATCTCAATGAGCTACGACAGCATACAACTATGTTGCAAGGACACATCTATCTGTACTGAGTCAGTATAGAATCTCCCTGACAAATGGTGTAAATTTTGACTCAAAGTGAGCATAGCTGGATAGGCAGGACACCAAATTATGATGCTGCCACACACAATTTGAAATTAGATGCTTGCATTAAATCTGTTTAATGAGTTAACAAAGTTGATGACAACACAAAATCAACCTTCACATGCCTTCATAAATAATTGTGGATGATGAGGTGCATTGTGTCAGAATTTCATTCTGTGAACTCTTCCTGTGTTCATTTAAACTCAGGCAGATGGGATGTATAATGATTCTGCTCCCTAACATGCATTTAAATGAATTCCTGTAGCTCATATCTACTTCAAACGACACCAGCTAAAAGCAGAAAAAGGTCCCTGGATTTAGTGCGAACATAGCAATCGGACCCAGCAATATGCAGTGTAAATGCTGGAAAAAAAAGGGAAACCAATGTCGTAGATGATGAAGAATGGACATGAAATACACAGGGTGGTCATGTCAAGAACTCCATTTACTTCTGGACTAAGCTTGAATTTTACGTTTGAGGTCAGTCTCAGGGTAGCCACAAAACCAAACCTGAATATCCAATTCCAGCATTCTGTTGCAAATTATATGTTTTGACACTGCCACCTCCACATGGATCATAATTCCTGAATGCATTCCTGTTGGGGCATTAGCAATGCTGGATTTCTTGTGGCTTGCAGGATTTGAAATGAAATGTGGAGATATCATTTTTTTAAAAGCTTTCCTTACTCTCGTGGTGGCATAATGTCTTCAGGTCATGAGAGGATTCATGCAACTTTCATAAACTTTAAACAACTTGTCACAGAACTGGGAAGCTGTGATGGGTGAAGCAGTATGAAAATCAATAGAAGGAATTGTCTAATTGGAATAAAAACAGCGTAATCCACTAAAATAGAGAAAACTATCCCATGATGTCATTCACCAAGTGCTCCACCCAAGGCTAATGCTCCGCTCTATGCAAATTCAAGTTATGCTCAGCAAAAGCAGATATGTAATAACGTCTGTGCATGGATGAGGAAATAATTCTGAAAGGGTTTAATAATAAGATTTTAAAACCTTTACGTATCCTTGGAAATGTACCAGCCTCTGAGTTTACAGAAACGGCAGTGACATAATGTGGAAATATTCTTGGCATCTTATATTAGTTAATACTCTGAGTAAAGTATGTTGAGGTCAAACAACTCAGATTTCACCAATATTCTGAAGGTCTGGTCAGCTAAGTTACAGTGAGAGATGGAGTTTTGAGGAAACACCTGCATAGCTGTAAGTCTCTGACCACCTAAGAACCTGTATAAAATATTTACAAGGTATTCTTTATTTCTTTATGAAAACTGTTGGCGATCATGCAACACTACACCCATTATCCTAGTCAAGGGAGCATTGTTAATGAACAAAAGATGTGTGATGTCACAAGCAGAACAGCGTAATAGACATCTCACACTAGAGAGGTAACATGCCAAAAATAATCCATCTTCTCACAAAAGAATCTGTACTTTCCAGACATAATGATTTGAAAGAGTTAGTGCTGAAGTACCTTGTTTGTGTGATGTTGTTAAAAACAGCAGAGACAGGAAATAAACTTTGTTGCATCTGTTTTCCAAGTGTAAAACAATGGCAATGAAAACCAATTTGGATTCAATGTCCTGAGCCAAATTAATCGTGCACTGGATAAGGGATAAGCCATTTCAGACTGACATAAAGAGAAATTTCTTCACTCCAAGAACAGGGAGCCTGTGGAATTCTCTACCAAAGGAGGCTGTGGAGATCAAGTCACTGAACACATTTAAGAAAGAAATAGATTGATTTTCAGAAGCTAAATTTTTCAGTGTCTGGGGAAAGATCAGGTGTATGGCATTGAGATAAAGGATCAGAAATGGTCATGTTGAATGGTGGAGTAGGCTAGAAGGGCTAAATGGCCTACTTTTGGTCCTGTTTTCTATGTTTCTATCTTTTGACACTGATGAGTTTATCCAATTTTAGAGCAGCCTAATCTGTCATCCTTAACAGCTGGACGTCTCTGAACAGAGGATTATATCTTTATTTTACAAATGTTCATGTGAAGCCAGGAGGGGTAGGATTATTGCTGGTTCCCCAGCACCACTGCTGACTTGCACTTGGTCTTTTTCTCAGTCTCATTGTCTACCTCCAGCAATTACCTTTGCCAGCGAGATCGCTGGATTTAATGTGATCCAACTGGTAGCCAGGTAGCTGCTTCTGGAGACGCGACAGGCATCTACAGTTCACAAACAATATTACAATGAGGTCAAAGGCCCAACTTCTGTTAGGCCTCAGGTTCAGTCTTGCATTTGAGCTATATGAAGAGTTAGGCCCCTCCAAAGAAGGGACTATAACCCATAGCACTGGGATTTTAAAACTTACTTTGAATTGATTTACTTTTTATCAACTGCTTCACTGACAAAATAATGATCAATATAGATCAGAACAAAGTACTGTCATGTTGAGGGTCAATATGTACTTTCTGGAAATCCTGTGTTATCTCACTTGTTTCAGAGTAATTATTGCTTTCCTGTTTTGAGATATGGACTTCAGATAGCCTATTACAATCCCCTGATGTCACAAATCGAGTGATTTGTTTCTCAAAATTGTTTCTTTCTGTTAAAAGCTCAGCAGGATCAGCACTTGCCTCAAAATTACTTTTCCTGAAGAACCCCCCCGTTCTCCATAACCTTTTGTAAAATCAAGCATCTTATTTGAAATAACTGCAGAGAATGGTATCCCATCACCAAGTCACCCTTTAATTACCTATGCACAGTACACTGGCTGTGACCAGCCAACTTGGAGTCAATCTCCTGACTGAGGAAATTCTGAATCTCCTGTTACTATTGGTCAGCCAGGGCTTTCCTGGTTGGCCTGGGTTAACAACCCTAATTGAGGATCTCGTAGTCAACAAGGTCAACCTAGTTCCAATCATGACTCTATTCTTTTCATTTTGCCCATTTCAACATTTTATTTTAATAATTTAAGTGACTGAAATTAAGGTGTGGGAATATTTCACACATTTGTACAAAATTCACCTGAGGAGACATCAAACTATTTTGAACTCTGTTCCGAATATTTTCACAGCCATAGTTTTCAATGGTTTGCTTTCAGTTTTACACAACGCTCTGAGATATTTGCTCTGCTCTAATTCTGGCTTCCTGAATATCCCTGATTTTAACCACTTACCACTGACGACCGGGCTTTTAGGTGCCAAAACACAAGGCTTGGAATTCCTTCCCTAAATCTCAGCACCCTTCTCACCTCCTTTCAAATGCTCATTAAAAACACAGATTTACTGCTGTGGTATTGTCTGCCACGGACTGGTGCCAAGCTTTATTTGACAGTTCTCCTGTGATGTCTCATGGGATCTGTTACAAAGCGAACACAGCTATATGAAACCAAAATGTTGTTATCTTAACTTTTGTTGAGCTTTTTTGCAATTTTGTTTATTTCTTTGTATTCCTCTCAGTTTTTCTTTTCCTTTTGTTTCTCTCTGCATTAATTCTGACATTATACCAATGATTTCACTTCAGATGTACTTCTGGAAAGAGCTTTAGAATGTCAATTGGACATGAGAGGCAATGACTTACTTAATTGCAAGACTTGCTTCTTGAGCAGTAATTTTTTTATTTGTAAAATTTATAAACATAATTCATATAATCTTTCTGTAGCTTTTCAAGTACAGCTCAGGCAGTGAGCATTTAATTCTCCTCTGGGGCAATGGCAGGAGGTTTGCAGTGTGGCGGCGCGGTAGTGAAAGAGAAGAGAGGGGGCGAATTAATTTCATCTGCTCATGATTAGTATTGTGAGTCAGCGAGGCATTCCTTTGTGGGTGGAACGTATGCTGCATGCCTAAATCTCCAACCATCCAATCAGGAGAAGTACCGAAGATGGTGGAGAATATGTGTTTAAGACCACCCCACACAATCTAACTGGAGGGAGGATGGAGCATTAGTCAGCGACTTGCAAAGGAATAAAAATAGCACTTTGCTGTTATGCAATTGCATGAATACCTAACCTGGCTTTAATGTACATGAAAATACCACTAGCCAGGTGAAAGCTGAGCAACGTGGGTTACAAAAAATATGGTTGTTCCAAATGCTCGGATCACTCACTATTATAGCTGAGGCTGCTTGTTAATTTAGTTATTTGGCTCATTATCCAGAAAGCGAAATCTTTACAATAATCATTTAACTTAAGGTAAATTGCCAGAATTAATGTAATTTTCAGGGTCGGTGAGTTGTTTATTCAGCAAAAAGATAAAGTTCCAGCAGCTGTTCAACCACATTTGGTCAGTCCCTACCTCATCTCTGTGATGTTCCCACTCTCTCTCTGCAGTGAATCTTAACCATGAGATCTAAACAGCTATAATTTATTCTCTGATTCTCTGACTCTCTAAGGGTCCATAACATGTGATAGAAAATCTTGGCATTTATTATTTACTATCAGTTAATGGCCAACTGTCTTGTTATACTCACACATTACTTATTTTCACATTGAAAGTGTGTGGATGCTTGCTTCTGTACGTTTTCTTAAAACTGGAAAAACAAGACAAACTATCCCTTAAATCTTTCAATAACTCCAGCAAATCTCATGAGTAAGACAATGCTGCAGCAACATTTTCAAAACCCCAATCCAGACTGGACACAATTCAAAACAGAGAAATTCTAACAACAAAATTAAAAGAATTGAAAATGGAACATGTCAACAAAATTCACTCAAGACCAATGTTGCCTTACAAGTGAGGCTTTCCTTTCATTTCCTTTTTGGTCCTCAAATACTCCTTCTTGCTTCCAGGGTAGCTCATACTTGCACAGTATGTCGATTTGCTTTGAGGAAACAATATCACAATATGCAACATGTTTTGAACTCTTTTATTGTGACACTGCTGAGGGTCTTCAACATATCCCCTCAAATTTGTAATGGTTGCATACAGATTACTACCAGTTGAAATCATTTCCTCTTTGCTCTCACTTTAACTATTATCTCTCTTCCTGTGAATCTCTCAGATAATGCACATTTATACTCCAGCTTGGAGAGGAAGTAAGCAATCTTCTCCAAAATCTCAGCCAAATTCATAACAGTGTGAAATTGGGAATGCTAATCGCATTGCACTATCACAGGTATCAACCATAAAATCAAATGTAATTTCACCTCCGAATACAATCACAACAAAGCTACAATTTGTCCCCATCAATTGCTCTTCCTCCTCTCAAAGTTTTAACCAACCAAACCCCCAAAGGCTGTGTGACTTAGTTCATATTTCAGAATACATGCTCATGGAGAAGTACCAAATGTTACATTTATGTGTCAGTTTCTTGTGCAGTCATATCAGGTACATTGACATTTTAAATGATAGTTTGATTCTCAGAAGACCAAATTTCAAATAGAAAAATAGACATTCTCATGGGAAAGTTTTAATAAAATTGGGCAAAGATGTGTGAAACCATTCCCAAATTATTTTTCAGACATGAAGTATGATGCTGTTATCATGTTAATTTTAATCATATCAAAACAAAGGAAAATGCTTATCCTCTAGGGTGCTTGTCGTTAGCATTTGGGAAAGCACTATTAAGTCACAGCTACATGTGCTGTGTTTATAATGGAAAGGTTGATAGTTGTAACAATTGGATCCTGATGGGGTTTGAAAGACTAAAGTTATTCACAGAATCAGAAATTATAAATATGATTAAAATTATATGATTTAATAATGAATAAATAATTATCTACTTACCTTTTAGACTAAAATTAAGTCTATATGTGCTTTTTCATCTTGGATGTTTCTCATACTATCACATCTCTCCTTATTATTTCCATTCCATTTCTGACATTCTCAGTATTTGCACATCCTCCATTTTTATAGTCCTGTATCTATTGAGTTCATTAATTTCTCCAATCCATTTTGTCTTTCTCATGTGACATGAAACAAAGCTTTCCTATCTAAATAACTATTTTACTCAAGAAATTGGACTAATGTTTTTCTCAGTACTGTTCACAAATCCAGCTTAACAATCACCCACTCACCCACCAGCTGATTGTATGTAAGACAGAATACAACTGCTATGATACTCGGTGCTGAATTACTTCATGATATTTTTGGGAGGGAAGCAAATGGATCTCCATTGCTGAGAACTTCCATTCCACGCCTTGATGAAATGAAATAAAGTCAACAGAAAAACATGTAAAATTTAAGGAAAACACAAGTGGCAACATAAAGCCTTTCAAAGGTTGATCAACCTAACAGGAAACGTGATACATTAAATTTGGTGAAGTTGACCAAAAAGTTAAGCATGTCCAAACCTTCCATTGCTTCCAGGCTCGGTAATTTTGTAAATCTGTCATGGGAAATTTGTTTCAGAATTTACTCTCAAAACAAAACATGATCCAGTGCAATTGGTTGAGATCAAAACAAAGTCTGCATTATAACACCTCGCTTTTCAAAAACATTTAATTGTCTGCAAAGTGCTATGGGAGATATTGAATGAAAAAAGTGACTACAGTGCAAGTTACTTTTTCACGAATGCACCATGAGCTATTAACATATGAAAACTTTGTGTTTTTAGAGCTGGCAATGGTATCATGCATGTCGACAGCAGGTCAGGCAGCATCTGAGGTGCAGGAGAATTGACATTTCAGGCATAAGCCCTTCATCAGGAATGAGGGCTTATGCCTGAAGGTACCATGAGGTGCCATGTACCCATCATGTGGTCTCAGAGTCTGCAGATCTGGATTAACGAACCAGAGGTAGGCGTTCAAATCTCATCAGTCACATTTTATACAACCCAGTAGCTTAATTGACACTATTACTGACAGGATTTTAATTTCCATTTCTGACGTTAGTCCATATTACTTATATACTAATTGCGTTTTGTTGGATGAAGGTGATTAGCATTAACTGAGGATTCACTTGGGCTCAGACACAGGAACAGACTGAATCTGGATTTTGATTTCAGGAGGTGAATACTTGCAAACTCAATCAATGTATGTAAATGCTTTTAAAAACTATGAAGTTTGGCTCCCTATTTGTCCTTCACCACTGAGCTTTCCAGAAAGTTACAATGTAGGCCTCTGGAATTCGAGTTCACTGCTCTGTCATGCCAAATGGGATTCTGTTAAAAGATGCTTAATGTTCAGCACTGCTTGCAAAACATGGGCCACCAGCACACTGTACCAAGTTGTTGTTACAAGATCCAGAAACCTCATGATCATCTATATCATCAGAAATGCAGCAGGTGGATTGGATTGAAGGCGCAGATGCAGCTCTATTCTAATAGAGATCCATAGCAATGTGGTGACTCTTAAGTGCCCTCTGAAATGGTCCAGCAAACCCAAATGGCAATGAGGGAAGGGCAATAAATGTTGGTCGAGTCAGCAATGCTCATGTCTCATGAATGAATAAAAACAAGACAGGGAAGTTGAGAACCAAGTGGGCTCACAGTTTTGATGATGTTGAAATGGTAACTCACAAGATATCTGAACTACTCTCCCCAAACAATGCAAACTTTGTGCCACCATTCAAACAGATCATTTTAAATGCATTTTTCTTCAACACTTTAATTCAGCAGCGACATCCCTTCATGTCTTTTTCCCGACATGTGCCCATCAGACTCTCTGCGCTTCGTGCAAAATGTTTTGAAAATCTTCTGTTCATCCTCTCCTGGCCATTAGCAAGCTTCTCAATATGCCAAATGGTTGGTTAATTGGAAGAGAATGAATTGTAGGGTCCTCCAGTAATCTTGCTTTGGAAACGGGAACATGTTCCAGAAGCACTATTTTCGAAGCACACCCACAGCTAATCTCACTGTCGGAAGAATTGACAACTTACTCCTGAAATGTGGAGTTTCTCCATTGTAATTCATGTAGAGCTGTACAGTACTTTTCAGGTCAGGACTCAATAGTCGAGTACTGTGACCTCATTTCCATTTGGACATTAATGCAACTATTTGGTCTGCTACACTGTCATTCTGGATGACATCACTATCAGGAGCTGGTGATTCACGAAAAAATTCTGTGTCTTACAATCTTATACTCAACAACCACCTGATGAAGGAGCAGCGCTCCAAACGCCAGTGCTTCCAAATAAACCTGTTGGACTATAACTTAGTGTTGTGTGATTTTTAAATCAGGAAATAGACAGGACAGGGATATATCATTACTTTTGGGCCACACATTCTATATGTGCAATTATAAAAAAAAAATTCATGGATCCTGCTCCCTCACTGAGAACTTTGCTCAAAGGAACAGCTGGATTAACAAATTTATATGTTGAGGATCTGCATTTGGTTTACTCAGTTCAGTTCTTTCTTCCATTAGTCAGAATACCTCATGTTGCACAACCATGCATACTTTTAAAAACAACAGCATTAGCAAAACAAAATAGGAATACAAGTGCGCTTCAAAAGCCGACAGGACTGGCAGTGCAAACCAGCTTCTGTTGATCTCCAAAAATAGTCTCAATGATTGTTAACTATCAAGACCATTTCAGTAGGGACAAAAAGGATTGCAGTATATTGATACAGAGAAGTCCAATTGACTCAAAATTAATATCGTATGTGTCATACATTGGTGCATTATCAAAAAATGAAACATCTCTGTGCATCTCTATAGCTCCCCCCACCACATAAAAACAACACAAAGGTGAGCGAAACATGTGAAACACCAACCAGGTCTCCCACAGTGACTGAGTATGTGGAGCGATGGTTTGTACAGTATATTGCATGCTCTACATTAACTCCTTTTCAGAAGCATTTCCTGCTCAGATTTATATCAGGAACTGAATATAGTGTACTGTCATTTGGTAAGACGATAAAGCAATGAGTCATTTGTTTTAATCTGCAAAGCAAACAGATCAGCATTTCTGCTTCCACATATCGAAAATACCAACACACTGCAGACATGTTCCATGAGGCATCAATTCATGCTTCAGCCACAGCTAGGAAGCATTTGGTAATGGAAAGTTGAATTTAGAAACTAGAAAAGACTAACTTTTATGGAAAATAAATAACAGGAAGTCAATTCAACACAAACAGATGTTTCTGTTCCTGAAGTTAGTTTACGTTATGTTTCATAATCTCAAATTGATAAATAATTTGTGCCAGTCAAGTATTTCTCCAAACCTGCTCTTATCACTTTTATAGGATAAGGACAGATAGACAAAACCTTCTGATGCAATATCAGGGAAAGAAATATTAAAAAAATCTTTTCCACAAATAAGTTGCAGTAGTGTAGAACTGAAATCCTCCTCACTGCCAAGTGTTATGACAGTTGGAGCCTCAAATATTTCTGCAGTTTTGAGGAGGTTGGAGATATTTTACAGAATGACTAGGTCATGAATGTTCACAATAAATTTCTAGGTCTATGTTACTCAGTTATTGATTTACCTAATTCCAAATGAAATGGCCACAAGTGACAAACGGACACATTTGGAAAATCATGCAAGGTGAAATCGAGGGGTCATGTGGTCTTACAGTGGTATGGTTTCAAGATTCACGTGCTTCAATGTGTGTCTGACAAAATAGGTCCAAACAGGTTGATTAAAAATATCCTTAAAGGGGAAATTTTAGAGGCATCTGAGTGACATGGGCTTTGGCAAGATTTATGGCAGAATCAACTGATAAGTCCAGGAAGGCTGATCGTTACGTCCAAAGTTTCTCCTGAGTCAGCCACGAGATGCTAATAAAGGGTGATTTTTTGGTAAATGCCTTATTAACGGTCCAACGTGCCTCACTAATGTTCAGCTTCCCTGAAAAACTACACAAAGACCAGTACTTCATCACCAAGTCACCCCTTATTTACTTCTCCATAGTACACTAGCTGTGGCCAGCTAATTCAGAGTCAGTCGCCTGGACAAAGGAGATCCTAGGTCCCCTGTTTATATCTGTCAGCCAAAGCTTCCCCAGGTCCACCTTCCACTACCAAACATGCCAAACAAGCTAGATTTCAAATATCTAGCAGCTTCAGATCGCAACTTGCTTTGAGGTACCTCCACATTGGATACCAGGTATCAGTATCTCAGGGCATACTCCACGGACACTGGCTACATGCACTCCACATCCATGGACATGAGCACCTGACGTGCTCCAACCTCTAAGGATTCTCCACTTACAGGACACTTCTGCACTTCAACCTCGTCAGTGATTCTACCTCATCTACTATGTCCATTGCTCTTGATGTGGTCTCCTCTATATTGGGGAGACAGGACACCAACTCATGTTTCAGAGAACATCTCTGGGACACACGCAACAAACATCCCACTGCCCTGTGGTCAATGACTCTGCCAAGGACATGCAGGCCCTGGGCTCCCTCTATTGCCAAATTCTGGACACCTGACACCTGGAGGAAGAACACTTCATCTTCCACTTTGGGACCCTCCAACCACATGGCATCAACATTGATTTCACCAGTTTCCTCATCTTCCTTCCCTCCAACTCAGCCCAGATCCAACCCTCCAACTTGGCATTGCTCCCTTGACCTGACCTACTATCCATCTTCCTTCCCACCTATCCACTCCATCCTCCCCACCGACTTATCACCATCACCCCACTATCTGCATCTACCTATCGCAGTCAAGCTACCTTGTCCCCCCATCCCCACCCCTCGCCATTTCTAATAAAGGGCTTATGCCCAAAAAGTCGACTCTCCTGCTCCTCGGATGCTGCCTGACTTGCTGTGCTTTTCTAGCACTATACTCTCCACTCTGCTTTGCAGCATCTGCAGTCCTCACTATCTCCGAGCACAGAGGACAGGCAAGGTTCATGGTATGGCCGGTTACAGAGGCTGACAGCTCGTGACAGAAGATGCTGCAAGCAATCGTGAGAGTGGTAAAGCATAAGCTTTGGTGGGAGGTGGGTACAGCAGCAGAGATGGTGTGAGTGTGGCATGTTGCAGAGTAGATAGTTGCACTTATGGTGGCAGAATGGAGAAGATCGTTGACTCTCTTCTGACATTGCCAGGCACTCCTCCAGATGGCTAACACTGCACTGATCTGGGTGCCAACCTTGGACCAAGCTGGGCATTATCAGATATCATATCTCCACTGCCACGCTAGGGACAAAGAGACATCCTGTGACGGCCCCACTTCATCCACTTGGCCATCAGCTGCCTGACAATAAAACAGCCCTCCAATTTCCCCATCTGCCATGTTGGGTGGAAATGTCTGGAACTGTGCAAGGCAGCATCGTATTGAAATCCCGTTGCGCTTCACTGTCAAAGATAGCATGGATGCAAGAGTGCTGGTCTTTTGCTGAATATCCAATGAGTGGTGGATTGGTCAGGGAACAATGCACACTAAGATTGGGAAAGAAGCAGAAGGGAAGGCACCAGGAGAGCGGACTAGGTAGTTAATGAGGCAAATCTGGTGAGATGTGGTGAGAAACTTTGCAACAGCTTGTGGTGAAACCCGCCAAAAGAAAACTTGGATTTAGCCAATAGAGTCAGATTCAAACCAGTTACATACTCCCATTAAATGATGAGGCTCTCTTTTTGTTAATAAATGATACAAAAAGATTCTATGTACCACGTTTTCATTATAGGGGGAGGGGGGAGTGGTGTCATAACCCTGCATCACCTACGCACATACTGAACTTTTAATTACAATATATGTTTTTTCTTAAAAGGAGATATTTTAAGTCAAATGATGGCTGCCTTTGTAAACTCAGTGGGTGATGGGACAGGAATTCTGAAACATCACAGCTGTACAGAGTCAGGGAAGGCTCAAATGTAAAGTCTTAAAAGGAAGAGTTAAAGAAAGAAACCCAGTGAAATGCTGTGACTGTGGAAAGTTCTAACTTGATAAGGCTCCCGATAAAAAGAACTACATTGGTGGTCTATTGTCGAATGTCAGACTGCTTGTTCATAATTGATATCAATAAGGGATGCACATGGAAAAAGTTGCAGCAGTTCAACGTCAACATCAGCTCCTCAATTTATCCAGGTTACCAGTGAACAAATGCTGAAAACAAATCCAAATTTTTGAGTGGGAAAGTAATGTCAATATCATCAGAGGTACTTTGATGTAACAGTTGTGAAAGCCTGAGCGAGTTGATAGTTGAAAAAGAGGGAGAGAAATTTTAAAAGAACTAAAAAGAAACAATTGAATTGAAACCTAATTTGCCTGCAAATGTTCTTTTGAGTAAAAAAGGGGCGGCACAGTGGCTCAGTGGTTCGCACTGCTGCCTCACAGCACCAGGGTCCCAGGTTCAATTCTAGACTGGGGTGACTGTCTGTGTGGAGTTTGCACATTCTCCTGTGTCTGCGTGGGTTTCCTCCGGGTGCTCCAGTTTCTTCCCGCAGTCTAAAGATGTGCAGGTCAGGTGAATTGGCCATGCTAAACTGCCCATAGTGTTAGGGGCATTAGTCAGAGGGAAATGGGTCTGGGTGGGTTACTCTTTGGAGGGTCAGTGTGGACTGGTTGGGCTGAAGGGCCTGTTTCCACACTGCAGGAAATCTAATCTAAACTACCATTAATGTAGCATCATTCATGAACTCAAGATATTCCAGAATGCTTTCAAAGCTAATGAAGTTTTTTCTAATCATAATCAAAATTGGGGAGTTTCAGCAGCCAACATGCTCCCACCAAAATCTGTCAGGTATGCTGTGCTGACGTTCATTCAGTACTGATTGCACAGGGGCAAGATCTTGCTTCCTTGGAACTGTGATGTCAGAGCATTTGCTTGAGCTAAGAGGGTAGCGGGGCAGGGAGGTAAAATGTGTTTGGAGTCAGACTTTTTCTTATTTTTTAATGGGACAGGATGCTATTGAGAAAGCCAAACTATCCATTAAGTGAGGAGTTTGCTTTGCCATTTCAGAAGGCAGTTGTGTGTGCCAAGCACATTGCTGTGGGTGGGGTGTCACAGACAGGTCAGTCCAGGGACCTTCGGCACATAACCTTCTCTTAAGGACACTGGTGAACCAGATGGGTTTTTAGGACAACTGATTACAGTTGCATTGTCACTATTATAGCAACTATGGTTTAATTCCAGATTTTAAAAATTAAATTTAAAATCCACCATCAGCCATGGTGGAATTTAAACATATCCGTACGGCAAGACCTGATCCTCTGCATTACTAGTTCAGTGACATCACTACAATGTCACTCTCTCTCCTCAAGCCCATGACTTTTGGGCTCTGAGGCATAAATGATTGGAACTGTGCAAGGCTAAAACTTGCTATACTCTACTTATTCCTGTCTCCAAAGAACTTCTGTTCCAGTTTTTGTGGTTGAGACTTAATGTCTTCATGTTTCAAGACATGAAAACTAAATCTTGCCTTTGCAGTGCAGTCCCAAAATTACAAGAACAAGTTGAAAAATACCACAATGCTGTCACTCACTCAAAAACATCTCTAACTGCTGAAGAAATGTATTCACTATGCATTCCAGTGATTCAGGGAAGGACACTTTTAAAAAAAGTCTCTCTGTATTTTGAGCGAGGTCGGGAAAAAAAATCAATAACGTTTCTAAACACTTGCAAAGTATCCTTTTCGGGACAGAGAAGTCCAGGCCTTATTCAATGGCAATTTAGATTATTAAATATGTTCCCAGACACTCATTGTGTTACAGAATCAAAGAATCATACAGGATAGAAGAGGGCCTTCAGCCCATCTTCATTGTTTTCTTGCTTTTTCTGCAATATCCATGGACAGCAAATCATTTTCTAGTCACTCTGTGTCTGTCTACAATGGCAAAGATAAACCCGTGTTGAAGTTGATTCCAATGATACAAGCGGGGTCCAGTACTGAGTCCACACAGCCAATCTTCCAGATGCGAGCCCAAGCAGATACTGTTGGCTGGCTGGTGGCCGATAGAGATGATTATTATTAAACATTTTGATATACACAGTTTTCAACAGGAGTTCTTGAATTATAACCAGTCATAACAGAGTCGGGTCCCCCATTACCGAGCTGTTGCGTCCTTAACCCAGTGCTAACTCAGATCAGCACAGAGTCGGGACTATTTTGATTTGTTACTTCTCGTGTCGAAGATAAGAGACAAAGTAAGATTTGAGTTTGACTGTAAAGTTGCACCGCTTCATTTCCACCACTAGTTGTTGCTAATGTGCATTGTGTTTAAACAGCACTTTAGTGGCGCCAAGTGGTCGAACCAAGAACTACAGTAAAATCGCACAAACTAATTCTGGGCTCGATTGAGGACAGGGATGGATTTCTGCAATTTTGCAATCCAAATTGCGATAAGCAGGCCCCAATTGTCGAGTTTCATATTCCTGGATTTTCTTTTACCTCTTTACACACACTAACTGGAATTTAGAAACAAAGCACTAAGAAATGAGAGCCAACATGATGCTTTCAGTCTTAAGAGAACCTAAGTTGGCTTCACAATACCTTCCTGATTAAATAATTAAATCAAGTGAGTTTGAGGAGATCCTGGCTACTCATGATACAGAAGAGGACATGTTTAACCAGGCACAAACTCCAGTGAACCGCCCTATCCCGACTGTCTTCAAGTCTGCATTTGAAATTGCAACTCATGCCAGGTTTTCACAAAGTTGCTCTTTCAAATTTTTGCCTCAAGCCCCATTTTTATATCATACCAGTTTAACTATGTTAAAGACCATTCTTGGTACAGATCACTTGTGCACAATGTCAGGACACCAGCCAAGGTATCATGAACTCTGCAAAAATGGACTTCAGCTTTGTTCACAAAGCTTTATCAAGTTTCTGAAGATACATGGATTTGCAGGTAATCTTATCCCTTGAGATGATGTGTTTCATCCAATGGATTTTAGAGAACAGAGAAATTTTAGATCATGTGTCTATCTGGGCTTCACCAGAATTTCAAAATCAATTTAAATTCCCGACCGTGGTTACAATGTGAGACAATCTGTGAGTAACCATGGAAACAGAGCCTGTAGCCATTGCAGCACAGGCTGTATGCTTCTTTTGCTGAGATTCTGTCCATCATACTGAGATGTTAAACTAAAGTCAACGTGTTCTGGTAATGATGAACTCCTCTTGAAGCATATCTGCAAATGGGCATGTGGCTATGTGGAGCTGGTTTACTGGTGCCATACTTGAGAATCAGTAAGTCATTAAAAGATGTCTCAGACTGGAAGAAAATAAAG
This sequence comes from Chiloscyllium plagiosum, assembly GCF_004010195.1. Lineage (NCBI taxonomy): Eukaryota > Metazoa > Chordata > Chondrichthyes > Orectolobiformes > Hemiscylliidae > Chiloscyllium > Chiloscyllium plagiosum. The sequence goes on from NC_057751.1 coordinate 3,628,553, forward strand.
CAAGTGCAAATTGATACCATTATTTTGGAACTGCAGCTGTCAAAAAAGTATGTCCCTTCCACCTCAACATTGATATCAACAGCTTTTAGATGCCAAGCAGAGGCTCTCAATGATTGAAATATCTTTTTTGCTGAAAGCTTGAATCTTGCTAACATGAGATGTATTAAAAATTGATGATTTCAAATTGAGATCATCATTTTGCTTGCTTCTGGTTTTCCATATATCTTACTTACATTGAAGAAAGAGACTGGCAGTGCTTAGCAGCAAAATTAACATAAGAAAAGACACTGGCCTAGCTCTTGAACAATTAAGGCCAATAAAATGGACAGGTAGCACATGCACAGTTCCACAAGTGAACCACCCAATGAACAAGTCAAGATTTATAATTTAGCAACGGATGAGGTACTTGTTCAGCTTGTCACACATACAAATTGGAGGTCTAATACAATTTGTTTTCTAGGAATGGCTTACTCTGAAGGACCTATCACCATCACAGGCAACACTGTGGGAAACGAATTCCTTTTTGACCAAACTGGGGGAGGGTTAGGGTCAGCTTCTTTGAAAGCAGAATTTGGATACACGAGCAGCAGTAGTATTCCTGATCAGACATGAGAAAAAGATTTGTGCTGCTATCCTAAGACCCCCATTGGTGATCTCAAACCAAGATCTCAATCTCTGGATGTTGGCCTCTTGATTGCATAACCTGGAGACCTACTTAGCCAGCACTTACACCAGCTGCAACAAGACTTTCTGCAAAATGAGATCATCTATGGCTCATGGTCCCATTAATCTAGGGCCTCATCATGTGTGCCCAGCAAAAGTACCCTGTGGCCCCTTTCTGCAACAAAAAAATGATAATCTCTGGGCGAGTATCATACATTGAAGAATGTTTCAGCATCAATTATACATGCTCAGTTTGTTACCTCACAATCAGGCTCAGTATGCCTTCTGAAGAGTATGCATTCACTAATGTCATCACTGTTTACTAAATTTAAGATAAGTCACTGTCACCAATCAATGCCAGCACTTACTAGGACAAAACAAAGTTTAACAATCAAAACAAATGAATCATAAATTGCTGAACAACTTTTTTAAAACAAGGTTGTCAGTCGTGGTTTACTTTCAAAGAGTCAGCATTAAATACCCAAAAGTTTAAGACCTTTAACTCAACCAGATGAGGATCCTGAAACTGACTGTCAATTGTTAAAGAAAGCTGCACTGAATGCAAAATCTGTGCAAGATATCTTTGTGGGTTGAACTAATTAACTAAACCTGGGACAATGAAACAGTGAGTTCAGATGCTACTCCACCTCTCACAAAAAAGTTGCCACCTCCAGTTGCGGTTACAGAAAATCCCGCTGCTTCAGAAAAGGCATCAGCAAATATTTTCACTATGTGTAAAATAAATAACATTTGACCACTTCCAAAATTGAATCAATGGGTTTTTCCCCGCCTGTGAAAAGGAGAGTTTGACCGAATGGAATTAAGTGCACGTACTTCATGCAAGTCTTTGCATGTCAGCACTCACTGATGCCTACTTTCATTATTTACTGAAACAACCACATTTGTTTGTCACAACACTTATGCATTCCTAAGAAGAATTTCAAACTACATTAGAAAAGGTATTCCAGGAAAATTCCTATCGAAGTTGCTTCTATGAATAAACCTGAAATAACACATTTCACTTTTTCAAAAAACGTGCGAAGATACGGTGGTTATTTTATCCAGAGTGAAAACAGGCATTAAATAGATACAATGCTAAAAATGCCAGCTTCCTTGAAAAACTGTATTTATCACACAATTTTGGTCCTCAGTCCTGATCACCTGAAAGCAAATTTTCCTCAAGGCGCTATGCAGACAGTTGCAAGTTCAGCTCTCCAGTCCTGATCAGATGCTGTCTTCATAGAGCAGTATAGAAACAAAGGGTGGAGTCTTACAGGGGTCTGAGTGACGTGGGGTATGGTAAGATCTGTGGTAATACTGTGCCAGAAGAAAAATTAAGTGCATCTCAATATCAAGATCGTCTTTTATGTTTTTCACAAGCGATGTATTAAGATTCTCGCTGCCAAGCGACAAGTTGTCAAGTGATGGCAATTAATGCTCGTGAAGATCCTATTTATGGCCAGACTAGCCTCATTAATATTCCATGTGTGGTCTTCCCAAACTCATCTGGCTGTACAGACATTGGGAAAACCTGATACTGAAACCAGAGCAGGTGCTTGGTGGGTTGAGCTCACCACTTGTTATATGCGGCCTCCATGTTGAACACTGGACACCGACATCTCAGAGTATGTTTCTTGGACATCAGCCACATGCATCCCACGTCCATGGACACTGGCATTCAACATGCATTAGTGTCTCAGAACCTTCATGGCATATTTCTGATCCACTCACAGGATGCTTCTGCACTTCAATGCTGCATCTGGGGCTTAAGCACTGAGCTCAAGGTTGCATTTCCATGCTCTTCACTCACTGTTAAAGCACTCACAGACCTGGCAGCTACCTCACCTTTATGCATTTTCCCACCCAATTCAGAGATAACAGGTTCAGATTACTACTTTCTTGCCATTCCGTTTGGCAAGGCACAAAGCAAAGCTTGGCATAGTTGTGACTCGACTTCAGTACAGTAGGTCAAGGCCAGGCTCCAAGTGTAGCCCAGAGCCTTCTTGGGGAGGTCAGAGTCTTAGACTAAATGTAAGACTTACTTGGCTGCATAACATCAAAGCAAAGGTCCCTGAGTTTCATAGAACCACAGAGCACCAAAGGAGGGCATTCAACCCATCATGTTTGCTCTGGGACCTTGCAAGTGTTTGATGGCGACCCTTAACAATTCACTTCTCTGTCCCCAGACATTTTTGTTCCTTTTTAAGTATTAAATCAATTAAATCCTTCCAGCACAGCCTGCCAGATCATAATACCTCATCATGCCCTGTTCCCTTTGATTGGTCTTTATACTGAACTTTCTCATCCATACCTTCAGATGGTTCCATGGTGTTGCAGATGACAAGAGCTTCTGTACTACTCAGCCATGTCAGAATTCAACCAGCTTGTGATTGTTGACCTTGTGTTTTTACAGGATATCCTCCTCGTCCGTGAGCTCACAGACCATAACATCCTCACTTTCTAGGGGCGTGTCAATGTGTGATGCTGTGTGCAAGTCAAACTTCCAAAACATTATGCTTTTTAAATCAGGGTGAGTGGGTAGGTCCCCACTGCAAGACGGTAATGGAGGTGCCTCTGTTTGGATCGAGATGCTGGCTCAGCGGTTCGCACTGCTGCCTCACAGCACAAGAGAACTTGGGTAACAGTCTATGTAGAGTTTCACATTCTCCAATTGTCTATATGGGCTTCTTCTGGGTGCTTTGGGTTCTTGCCACATCCAAAAATGTGCAAGCTAGGTGGATTGGCCATGCTAAATTGCCATTAGTGTCCAGGGATGTGTAGGTTAGGCATAGGAGGGTTACAGGGACGTGGTGTGGAGTTGTGTCTCGTTAGATGCTCTTTAGACAGTTGGTGTACTCAATGGGCCAAATGGCCTGCTTTCATACTGCAGGAATTCTATGATTCCTGATCCTTCTGCAGTGGATGTAGTTTCTTTCTACTCCATTAAAGAAAACCTCAGCTAAATCTCCCCCCTCCGATCTTCTCTGCTCTGAGGATAAACTTTTTTATTTCTTTCACATGCTGAAATAATGTTCAGTAAATTATACAGAAGGATTCGTTATTTCCCATGCAAACCCTGCATTTTAATTGTCCTCAGTAAGTGCCTGAAGGTGAAAGGTTGGAAAATCAATTTTTCATTGATTAACCTGGAACCTTTACTCGATTGCTAAAAGTGCCAAATTTTTCAAAAGACTTTATGCCTTTTTGTTTTATTTCTAAAAGATAATTCCTAATGGAATTAAGTTACATTGCGTGGACAGCAAACAGGCCATTCAGTCCAACTGCTTTTCTAACGGCATTATGTGCTCTACACAAATCTCCTCTCACTCCACCTCATTTAACATAATTTCCATGTTCTCGAATTCCATTTTTCATCATCTGTTAATCTATTTTATTGTTAAATGGTCCCTTAGATAGCACGTTCCACGTTCTTTCTGGGTAAGGACGTTTCCCCTGAGTTCTCAATTGGATTTACTCGGGTCTGGTCTTGGGCACTTCACAAATGAAAACATTTTCCTTTGGTCTGCTTTACTGATTCACTTCAATACTTCTCTAAGATCACTCCTCCATTCTGTTGCAGAATTTGGGGTTCTTTCCAGCTCACTTTTTCTACCCTCAGAATGAAAATCATTCTTGTTTGAATAATTGTCTGCACTTGTTCTGAAGTTATGCATTGACTGAACTCAGATAGGTAAAAACAATGACTGCAGATGCTGGAAACCAGATTCTGGATCAGTGGTGCTGGAAGAGCACAGCAATTCAGGCAGCATCCGATGAGCAGCAAAATCGACGTTTCGGGTAAAAGCCCTTAATCAGGAATAAAGGCAGAGAGCCTGAAGCGTGGAGAGATAAGTTAGAGGAGGGTGGGGGTGGGGAACTCAGATATCCTGGTCCTGGTCAGCGTTCATACTTGCAGAGCAGAAGCAATATGATCAGAAGAACAATAAAGATGCCTCTATTTTCCCCAAATGCTCGGCTTTCAGTCAAACCTCAGAAAAACCAGCTGCAAACAAAAACGCTGGGGTGTCTTCACCCTATTTGAAGCAAGTGACAGTAAGCGAATCCTTTGCCAAGTCACCAGGTAAGACATTAAACTCCATGTCAACTTGCGCCAGTCTGAGAAACTTTGTGTTCTTCTGCTAACCATACTGGCTGTGCAAGGAACTGGTTTAATTTTCCATCTTCTCTGCCAGATAGCAGTCAAGTCTTTTATTTTGTTACATAAAAAGTGAAAGAAAAATGCAGTAACTCACCCAAAGTCGTGTTTGTGGTGTCAAAACCATGAGCTTGAAATGTAAGAGTTCTGTGAACTGAGCCATGTTGATGAGGCAAGTCAGAAGAGCAATATGAATACAATTATCCAGGAATGCATTCTTAATATGTTCATCTCAATCATTTCACCACCTCTCTCTGTATAAATCCCAGTTCTTAGCTGATATTGTATAATGCGAGTAATGGAAGGAAAGGGGATGGTTTACAGCAGAAAATGCTGCCGTGTACTCAATTAATTTTAAATCAAATCTAGCAGTGTTCAAAATTATAATTCATGACCAAAAAGTTGTGGGAAAACAATCTTATTTCCCAGATGCTGTTCAGAGTTTCCACAAGTTACAATGATGAATGTAACAGAGGATCTTTTCTTGCTAAATTCCTATCCCATCCCATTCCACACAGCCACCCCCCAGTAAGAAAACAAAATCCATGCAGAAGCCCTCGATCAATAAAGACAATGTTGGTGTTGCTATTATTGGCACCATTTCAGCTGGGCACTGGGTACCATGAAAACCTTTTTCCAGCAGATGTTTCTGTAAAATAAAACACATTGATGTGAGGTAACAAACCAGATAACAGTTGGTTTATTCCCATGTGCTTTGACCCACAAGGATGTCGCATGTGGCTATTTACCACTGTTGTTGGCATGGTTACAATCATTCTTTGTCCATAAGTAATGTGGATCAAATTACACAAAATGTCAGCAACTGTGTTTCTTGGCTTGTATGAACAGATGTACCAATTTGTGCACAGATCACCTTCAATTCAAATTCACACAGTTTGCATCTGTCATGATTTGTCAACAAAATGACCTTGGTTGAACTGTTACAGGGATTGGACTGTTCATCCTGGCAAACTAAAATAATGAGTTATAATTTGAATATATACCAAGAGAATCAAAACACCAACAGGTAAACAAAGCAAATTGATGGAATTGACAGCACAGAATGATGACATTGAGTCCATTGCTCATTCCAAATAAAGGTAAAGTCGCCACAGTCTTAATGTACCCGAGGGCTGCTCTCCCATTAGAGGGTCACAACACCTCAGGTGAGGGGAAAGGTTGGGAAGGAGAGCTAATCAAGACAAGTTCAGCCTGTACAGAAATTGTACAGGCTGAACTCTCCTCACCCTCTCAACCCTCTCCTCATCTGAAGTTTGGTGGCTCTCAGTTTGAACCAACACCAGTCATCTCAATTGAGAGAGCAGCTTCTGGTCTGGGAGGACAACAGCAACTTCATCTGTTCAAATAAACTTTGTGTCAACCTACCAAACCCTCTTAATGCCCATTTGCAGATGTCTGGAAAAATTCCCCTCATAACTGTGTATGAAAAGAGAAAAGCCCAGTGCTGAATCTCCGCTTGCCTGGTGGACACAGAAAACAAGGCATTTTGGGCGGTAAATGTAGGGCAATGGGTCTGGATGGGTTGCTCTTTAGAGGGTCGGTGTGGACTTGTTGGGCCGAAAGGTCTGTTTCCACACTGTAAGTAATCTAAGTAATCTAAGAAAGCCTTGCTCTGATGATACTATAGGTGCCCAAGTCCTTCCAATAAAAGCAAACAACACGGAAGCAGAAAGCCAAATCAAATCAGGTTCCCTCTCCCTTATAGTAAAATTAAAATATTCAAAGATCCCCAAAATTGACCCCATTGCCACCATAATTCTTGGCATATATGTGGCAGAGATTGTCACCTAGAGCCTAAACAGCAGCTCCACAGCTCAGAAAGCCCAGCAGTGTCTCTACTTTCTGCACAGGCTGAGAAAAGCCCACCTCCCATCCCCCATCCTCACCCCATTCTACAGAGGGTTCACTGAGAGTACCCTGAGCTGCTGCATCACTGCTTGGTTTGGTAATTGCACCATCTTGGATCGTAAGATCCTACAACAGATAGTGAGGACAGCTGAGAAGATCATCGGAGTCTCTCTTTCCTCCATTACTGACACTTACAGCACAAGCTGCATTCCAAAGGCTAACAGCATTGTGGAAGACCCCACAAACCCCGCACTCAAACTCTTCTCCTTCTTGTCACCTGGCAGAAGATCCCGGTGCATTCAGTCTCATATGGCCAGAGTGTGCAGCAGTTTCTTCCCCCAAGCCATCAGGCTCCTTAACACAGCATTAGCCTCATCCATTGCCTGTGTCACCTTGTCCAAGAACTCAATTGACTTTGTCAGATGTGACCTGCCCTTCTCAAAGCCATGTTGACTATCTCATTTGACTATTTTTCTTTAAGTGTAGATTTACCTCATCCAATACTAAGGCCTCCAGCAATTTTCTCACTCTTGATGTCAAGCTGACGGGTCTTTAGTTTTCTGGGTTATCCTTTGTCCTTTTCTTTAGCAATGTTGTCACATTTGCAATCCTCCACTCCCCTGGGACTAATCCTGTGTTCAGTAAGGCCTGGAAAATTTCTGTGAAAAGCTCTGCAATTTGTTCTCTGACCTTTCTTGGTAATCTAGGATTCATCCCACACCCAGGCCTGACTACTTCTCTACCAGAATACTGTCACCTTTTTTGGTACCTCTTCTTTATCTATCACTATACTGTTCACTTGCTCAACACCCATGTTTTCAACGAGGCCTTTGTCACCATCTTCTAATTTGATAAAGACTGAAATATAATATTCATTTCGTACCTCAGCCACATCCTTTGCTTCAGAAAGCAGCTTACCCTATTTGTTTCTTATGGGCTCCAAACTATCCTTCACTAAGCTTTTACGATTAATAGGTTTGAAGAACATCTTACTGTGTTTCGTGCAGACTGCCATCCTTTCCTCATGCTTCCTCTCAGCTTTCCTTATTCCACTGCAGTTTTTCTCCTGCATTTGAGATACTCTTATTGATTTCTATTGCTATTATTATTCTGGTATGCATTATGTGGCTCTTTTTTTTCCTTTGTTCTCATCAATATCCTCAATCATCCAGGATGCTTTAGCTTTGCATGCCCTTTATTTATTTCTCATGGGTATATACTAGGCTTGCATCCCATTTATCTCCAGTTTGAAATTCTCTCATTTTTCATCACTGATTTATCCACCAAAATGTATTTCCAATCAACTACACTCTGTATATTTCCATACATACAATTTGACACTGCCCTTATCTCTTTCTTGCCCAACGTAAGGTGATCATTTCTTTATTCATTGTCAACATTGAATGTTTCTCACACTTCCTTTTCCCCATTGACCACATCCTCTCTCTTGCCCTCTCTGGTACTTCCAAAACATGGCCCATTTGTTAGCCTCCTCCCCTCCCAACCTGCCTAACAAGTTTGCATCAACTGCAACTACAATATTTACCCTCTGAGCGAAGACATTACTTCCTTTTCTGCTCAGGTGAAGGCCATCTCTTCTGAACAGCTTTCACCTTTCCCAAAAATGATCCTAATATCCCAAAAATGTTAGTTCCTCACTTCTACAACACCCCACAAACCACACATTTTCTTCCTTGATCTGCCTTTGGCCTAAATGGTGAAGCTCGTGAAATAGGTCATATTTCTGATGTTACTGCCCTGGAGGTCCTGCTTTGTAAATCTACTTCTAACTTCTGAAACTGAATCTGCAAGACCCCCAAGTTGTCCCTCCCAATGGAGTTGGTTCCCACATGAACCATTGCCACTGGTGGCTCATTCTCCATTTCCAGAAGTTTGTCCAGTAGTTCCATTATGTCCTGAACCCTTGCACCCAGAAAGCAACAGATCATATGGGACTCTCAAACTCGGCTACAAACTAGACTATCTATCCCTTGAGCTGAAAATGTGTTGTTGGAAAAGTGCAGCAGGTCAGGCAGCATCCAGGGAACAGGAGAATCGACGTTTCGGGCATAAGCCCTTCTATCCCTTGAACCAGGCAGTCACCCACTACTACAACCTTATAATCTGCCTACCATCCTCTCACTCTTGTCTCAGAATAGGTTCAGGCACCATAGTGTTGTGGTTTTCTCTCAATCCACTGATCGGGTTGCTCACAAAATCGACATCAAAAATTTTATTCCTATTTGACAGCTTCTCAGAGGGCTGGGTTTCCTGGACCTGCCATGTCCTTTACTTTTCACGAATAGTCACCCACTTACCTGCCATCTCTACATTCCTCCTTGCCTGCCTATCATGATGTGGAGTGCTCACACTTTCATACGACTGATTCAGAAAACTCACTCCTTGTTCAATGAGTACAGTCACTGCTCCATGTTGGACAGCTACATGTTGTTCGAGGACTGCTAGTTCTATAATTTTAGGGCCTGAGCATTTTATCCCATGTCATAGGGTCATCGAGTCATACAGCACAGAAACACACCCTCTGGTCCAACCAGTCCATGAAGACCATAATCCCAAACTAAACTAATCACATCTGCCTGCGTTTGGCCCATATCCCTTCAAACATTTCCTATTCATGTACTTATCCAAACGTCTTTTAAATGTTTTAACTATACCCACATCCACCACTTCCTCTGGAAGTTCATCCCACACATGAACCACTCACTGTGAAAAGTAAATTGTCCCTCATGTCTTTTTAAAATCTTTTACTTCTCACCTTAAAAATATGTTTCCTCGTCTTGAAATCCCCCATCCTAGGGAAAAGACACCTTCCATTCACCTTATCAACACCCCCCATTATTTAAAAAAAACACAATAAGGTCACCTCTCAACCTTTTACGCTCCACTGACAAAATGCCAGCCTATCCAGCTTCTCCTTACAGCTCAAGCCCTCTACTCCCAGCAACCTCCCGGTAAATCTCTTCTCAACCCTCTCCAGCTTTATAATAGCCTTCTTAAAAATGTGTTTTATGCAGAATTTATGCAGCAGTTATACAAAACCCTGGTTCGACTCCACTTGGAGTACTGTGAGCAGATTTGGACACGACATGTTTAAACATATGTATTAGCCTTGGGGGAGTACAATGTAGGTTTGCAAGAATGATACCTGGACTTCAGGGGATGTTATAGGGCAAGATTATTCAAATTAGGCCCAATTTTCCAGAACGTAGGAGGCTAAGGGGTGAAATAATTGAATCTTTAAAGTATAAACAGGAAAAGACGAGGTAGATAAATTACTTCCACTTGTTGGGATTTAACAATTTAGGGGCACTGTCTGAGAATTAGGGATGGACTGTACAGGAAAATGTTAGGAAGCACTTCTGCACACAAAGGGTGATGGATGTTTGAAACTCTCTTCCATAAACAGCAGTGGATGCAGGATCAGATGTTAATTTTAAATCTGAGATAGATGACCTTTTTAAAAGCAAAGGAATTAAGACACAAATGTTCATGCTCACTTTAACCGTGGAACAGGCTCTTGGGGCTGAACAGGCCTACACGCATTCCTATTTTCCTATGTTTATCCATCCTGACAGTCTAGGCCCTGTCATGACATGGGTTGCTTTCAGTACAGCAAATGCATTTTCACCTACTTTTGAATTCATTGATCAGCTTTTATGTTTCCCTGACTTTGCATTTTTAATTAATTTGGTAAAAACAATGACTGCAGAGCTGTGCTCTTCCAGCACCACTGATCCAGAATTTTTAATTAATTTGTCTGCCTCACTGTCTTGCTCTCTCTCTGGGCTCTATGTCCACCTATTGTTTATTCTTTTACCCTACCAATCCACCTGTCTTCAGCATATACACACATTTTTCTTGCTACCATCTACTTCTGATGAAGTGTTAACTGTTTTCTCTCTAGAGATGCTGCCAGACCTGTTCAGCTTTTCCAGCAACTGCTGTTTTTGGTTCAGATTTCCAGCACCTGCAGTTCTTTGTTTCAGTTTATGAAACTACATGGGATGGTTTCCCAATCCTTTCAAATCTTCAACGATGCTTCAACGTTATCCACAGTGATTATCAATCTGTAGTACATTGGTTGATTGGTTGGATCCGAGGATTTTCCTGTTGTCTTTGGATTTCAAAATTGTTTATTCCTTTCAGCATATCCAAATGTAGTTTTTCTGCTGCTTTGGAGAAAATCAGAGACAGCAACTTGACAGAAAAAGGATGAGAAAGATGGATGCATTTAACTTGTGGAGGTCTCCTTACTTCTCTCTATTTCACTCCCTCACCACACCTGTGTTAAACTCAGCTCATCGAATCAGAGGTTTGTTGCAATGCTGAGCTCTTCTGAACCCATAACATATGAAGCAAGGACACCTGGCCTCAATGTCCCGAAGATAAAATAGTCTTCTAAGTATCAGTTGGTTTCATTTGTACACCCAATCTGTTATCATTCTTACTAATTGTTGAAAAAACACCGCAGATCTGATAGCATTTGTGAAGAGAAAGAAGAGTTAAGATTTCAGGCCCAGCGACCCTTCTTCAGATTTGTCCAGTTCAGATGCTTCCAGACCTGCTGACTTTTTCTAGCAGTTTCTGATTTTATTCTTGATGTTCAATAGCCACAATTCTTCTGCTTTTGGTTCCTCCTCTTTTAAACTCTATTCCTCACATTTTCAGTTCATAGTCCAAAATTTTTTAAAAATGTGGTCTCTTACACTGCAACATTATGACTCAGAAACCCTGTCTTGCTGCCAATGTCAACAGGTACGAACATCAGCTTTGGTTACTGCTCCGTGGTAAGAAGTAAATGATGAAACAAAAGTTCATTTCAAATACTTAAGTTCTGAAGCAAGTCCCAATCTAAATGTTAGACTGTTCTCTTTACAACTCTAACTGTGTAACTATGTATTTATGGGTTTTTGTTTCTCCAACAATTCTCAGACACGATTTTATACTCCTCTGCTTTCCATCTGCCAAAACTCAGAGCACTATGTAAAAGTGACCAACAAAATAACATGCATTCTAGCTTCAGTTATTGAATTTTAAAAGTCTTCAGCACTTGAGAAATTTACAAAACAATCATGTTTGAAAGTATAACATAATGATTCCCTATTATCCAATAAAAATGTTGTGAAAAATTACTCTGTCACCATGCAGTAATGTTACGAGCCAAAGGTTTTGAGTGGGAGTATCAAAGGTAATCCTATTTGATTTCAGGGTAAAGTTGATGACCAACTTGCTGGAATTCAGAAAGGTATTGAAATAATTGCAAAGGATCCAAGCAGACAATTATTGTATATATTAACACTTTAAATAAAGTGTGAACACTTTGACATTAAATGCCTCTTTTTAAATGACTGAGGAAGGAATTACTCACAAACAAATTCAATGTTTGCATTTGAGTGAAGATTGCAAAATTGCAAATCTGATGAGTAAGTACTGTTAAGCTCCAGTGTTGAAATGGTGAAAAAAAACACAATTCAAGAACATGGAATCATTTTAGTTATGAAATATCATTATTCTTAGCACAGTACTCAAGCATATTTTACAACAGGCTACAACATAACAGCATACCATATCTGTTCGTCATTTGCCCACCAAAATCTCCCATATTTAACAATGTAGCACCCTGACCTCAGCAGGGTGCAGGCAAAGGAAAGTATATCCTTGCCAGTCCTGAGCCCAGATAAATGGAGCGATCTTATTGACAAGAAGTTGTAAAACCTTAAAACCAAAGTCGCAAAATGATAGTGGCATGAAATTTGATGATCGACATTAAATGGAGAATGCCCAAAGAGGATGAGAGAAACAGATATATATATATAGAGAGAGAGAGAGAGAGAGAGATGCGGGTATGATGAAGGCAGAATGCATTGGTCAGATGCTACCCCACAGGAAGTCAAAAACACAAGAGTTCAAACTGTTGCTCAGTCATAGAGTTATAGAGATGTACAGCATGGAAACAGATCCTTCGGTCCAACCTGTCCACACTGACCAGATATCCCAACCCGATCTTGTCCCACTTGCCAGCGCCCGGCCCATATCCCTCCAAACCCGTCCTATTCATATACCCATCCAAATGCCTCTTAAATGTTGCAATTGTACCAGCATCCACCACATCCTCTGGCAGCTCATTCCATACATGTACCACCCTCTGCGTGAAAACATTGCCTCTTAGGTCTCTTTTATATCATTCCCCTCTCAGCCTAAACCTATGCCCTCTAGTTCTGGCCTCCCCGACCCCAGGGAAAAGACTTTGCCTATTTATCCTATCCATGTCCCTCATAATTTTGTAAACCTCAATAAGGTCACCCCTCAGCCTCTGACGCTCCAGGGAAAACAGCCCCAGCCTGTTCAGCCTCTCTCTATAGCTCAAATCCTCCAACCCTGGCAACATCCTTGTAAATCTTTCAACTGCTCAGATTCTCACGGTCTCCCAAACATAGCTTTGGCAGAGGTGTAGAAGCATATTGTACAAATGTTCACCTCTCACATCTGGTTGACTCAATGGTGAATGGCTCAGTGAAATGGAAGAAAGGAAGTTTGCTTTAACAGACTAAACAGTCAATTTAGGTTGAATAAATATGAAAGGGCAGGATTGTAAGCCTGCTCATTCATTGACCTTGATTTACAGTGTTGTTTGCACTGGTTGTGGCTGGACATCTTCAACAGTAAGAACACCCGCTACATCAAGCACCAATCAGACACTAAAGATCTGACCAGAAGCTTTGTCAACTTATCAAGTGCCTTGTCAGTGAAGTCCCTCCTCACGTGAAGCTGCAAGTCAATAAAAAAAGGCAGCCACTGGGAGTTGGACTGAATTGAAAGAAGCCCAGGCTGCGCAGCTGTTCGCACTTACACCAGTGAGTAAAATCTGCGAGTGTTTGGAGGAATCATGGGGTGGCGGTTGTGAGGAGAGAGGTGTCGGTGGGTTGGAAGCTGAGCTCCTTGGTCCCTTATCTGTGACCTATAATTGCCCCCACTGTTTGCTGTTAGCACAGAATCCACTTTTTTCACCTACAGGGGAAGGAAGGTAATTGGAGCAGTTGTGGGTTGAGGCTCTTAAGTTGTCATGAATTGACTACATAACAGATTCAAAAACTGCTGAAACAAGATATATTTATCAAAGCTTAATTTCAGAAAAACCTGCAGTTAACTGTCAGTCATTATTAACTTGTACTTTGCTGAATGTTTTGACATGAACAATCAGAATCCACTTAACGACCAATCAGCCCTTTCCTCTTGACTGGTACAAATGTTTTTTTACTCTTCAATTGATAAAATGTTCATTCTGGATCGCTATAAAAGGCAATTAATTAATGCTACTCCCCTGCAATTTTCTCATTGATCTGCAATCTTTTCTCTTTTCAAGTACTTATCCAATTCTCTTTTGAAAGCTTTGATTTAAACTGCTTTCATCACACTTTCAGGCAGCGCATTCCAATCTGAAAAACTCACAGCATAAAAATCCAATTCTTCATATTGCCATTGGTTGTTACAGTTCATTTCAAATTGGTGTTCTCTGGTTTTCATACTGACTGCCAATGAGAAAAGCACTAGAAGTGTCGAAACAGGAATATGCTAGATGCGAGGTAAACCTCTGGGATATAACATCAGCTGGGGCAGTCAGTGTTGACATCTCTGCCTCTAGGGGATGCTAAACAAGTTCTTGATGGATGCAGCAATTCTGCCAGACAGAAAGTGAGTGGATTGCAAGTAATCAACAAATTGTTCAATTGGAGTGTTGATTAGATTTTGATCAGTTGGAAAATAATTTTCCAGTATTTCCCATTCCAACCCTTTAGGTTTACTCCCCATGCCAAATGTTTGGCCTTTTTTTGCCTCTCCTGAGTGTTTAGATTACTTGTATAGTTGGAGGCTATTCATTTGCACACATGAATATAGGGTCAGTTTGATAGTTCAGTGGTTTCTTCTGGTTTATCAATTTTCCATACTTGCATATTTTCACAGAGACATCAGTTACCTACCGATTTCCAAACTGGATTTGACCTACGCTCCTTTTGATTACTGATTGCCAGCCACAGCTTTATCGTAATCTCTGCTTGAACTCTGTGCTGTGTAACTCATTCCTCTGCTGGATTAATATTTCTTAAACAAAAATCAGCTTATAATTTCAGTGGAAGCAGTTCAAATAAGTTAGCAAATTTGAAAATTAGTACTGGTTCCAACCTCAATTTTGATGGAGCAATAAGTGACTTCAATATGGTTGACAAATGGAACCAGGCCCCATTGCACACTTGTATAACAAAGAAATATATGAAGCACTTATCAGGGGACTCTGCTGGCATGTGCTTTGCTGTGTTGCTAATTGTTTCAGGCGACTTCCATTTTATGCTTTGATGCAATGTGGGTTTTTTTAAAGAGCTCATTTCCAATCATGTAACCAAGAAAATGCCAATTATTTCTGCAACAAAATATCATTGATATGCAAATCCAATATGGGTAAATCCAAAGGGAATTCAGAGTGCCAATTTTCTCTCTGATAAATGAACACAATGCCACCGTTGACTTCTGCTTTATATACTATGAATATGATTATAAACAGCCTTGGCATCCCCACATGTGTATCCGACATGAGGTTCAGCTCTCGTAGAATATTAGAAGACAAAATTATTCTGTTGAAAAAGTCTATTGTGAACACATTACCAGCTGTAAAGAGTTAAAACGGTTGAAGTACCAACATCACACAGATAAATGGTAATGATAAGCCTGTGTCTAGGCATGGTGGTAATCATTAATGATCTCTATGAGTCACACACAAATATCTTCAAAAGTACTGCTGAGGGAGGGGGTGGTGGTGGGAAAGAGGAATATTATAGAACTCTTATCCATTAATCATATGAATGCTTTTTATATCACCATACAGGGATTTTACCAAAACCACACAATGCTCAGGAAAGAAAATGACCTTTTCTGAGAATTTTATTTTCATTATTAGAAGCCTCAGTTGGTATTCAAAGAACTTGTTTATAATGGGATTGACAGTGTGGGATGGGGGTGGGGTGTGGAAATATCAAGTGTGACTCTCTTTGCCATTTTATTTATCTATCTCTAGGGTGGCACGGTGGCTC
The DNA here is from genome assembly GCF_004010195.1 of Chiloscyllium plagiosum. Classification (NCBI taxonomy): domain Eukaryota; kingdom Metazoa; phylum Chordata; class Chondrichthyes; order Orectolobiformes; family Hemiscylliidae; genus Chiloscyllium; species Chiloscyllium plagiosum. Next base: position 3,644,345 of record NC_057751.1, read on the forward strand.
AGTGGTTAGCACTGCTACCAGCACCAGGGTCCCACGTTCAATTTCAGCCTCGGGCAACTGTCTGTGTGGAGTTTGCACATTCTTTCTGTGTCTGTGTGATTTTCCTCTGGATGCCCCGATTTCCTCCCACAGTCCAAAGATGTGCAGGTCAGGTGAATTGGTCATGCTAAGTTGCCCATAGTGTTAGGTGCATCATTCAGAGGGAAATGGTGACTGGGTGAGCTACTCTGTGGAGGGTCGGTGTACACTTGTTGGGCCGAAGGGCCTGTTTCCACACGACAGGGAATCGAATCTAATATCTCATTTTCTCACTTTTTGCCCTCGTAAACATAGAACATAAACGTTACAGTGCAGGACAGGCCTTTCGGCCCTCAATGTTGCACCGACCTGCAAAGTTAACCTGATGCCCATCTAATGTTGGCGAGGCCATTCCATGCCCTTAATACTGTCTGAGTAAAGAAACTACCTCTGATATCTGCCCGAAATCTGTCACCCCTCAATTTAAAGGTATCTCCCCTCATGTTAGCCTTCACGCTCGGAGGAAAAAGGCTCTCACTGTCCATCCTATCTCACCCTCTGATTATCTGATGCTTTCAGATTAAGTTACCTCTCAACCTTTTCTATTCAACAAAAATAGCCTCAGTTTCCTCAGCCTTTCCACATAAGACCTTCCTTCCGTACCAGGCAACACAATGTCATAGTCATAGAGATGTACAGCATGGAAACAGACCCTTCGGTCCAACCCGTCCATGCCGACCAGATATCCCAACCCAATCTAGTCCCACCTGCCAACACCCGGCCCATATCCCTCCAAACCCTTCCTATTCATATACCCATCCAAATGCCTCTTAAATGTTGCAATTCTACCAGCCTCCACCACATCCTCTGGCAGCTCAGTCCATACACGTACCACCCTCTGCGTGAAAAAGTTGCCCCTTAGGTCTCTTTTATATCATTCCCCTCTCAGCCTAAACCTATGCCCTCTAGTTCTGGACTCCCTGACCCCAGGGAAAAGACTTTGTTTATTTACCCTGTCCATGCACCTCATAATTTTATAAACCTCAGTCTCTGATGCTCCAGGAAAAAAAGCCCCAGCCTGTTCAGCATCTCCCTATAGCTCAAATTCTCCAACCCTGGCAACATCCTTATAAATCTTTCCTGAATCTTTCAAGTTTCACAACATCTTTCCGATAGGAAGGAGACCAGAATTGCACACAATATTCCAACAGTGGCCTAACCAATATCCTGTATAGCTACAACATGACCTCCCAACTCCTGGACTCAATACACTGACCAATAAAAGAAAGCATACGAAGCGCCTTCACTATTCTATCGACCTGTGACTCCACTTTCAAGGAGCTATGAACCTGTACTCCAAGGTTCCTTGTTCAGCAAAACTCCCTAGGACCTTACCATTAAGTGCATAAGTCCTGCTAAGATTTGCTTTCCCAAAATGCAGCACCTCGCATTTATCTGAATTAAACTCCATCTGCCACTTCTCAGCCCATTGGCCCATCTGGTCAAGATCCTGTTGTAATCTGAGGTCTCCCTCTTTGCTGTTCACTACACTTGCAATTTTAGTGTCATCTGCAAACTTACTAACTGTACTTTTTATGCTCACATCCAAATCATTTATATAAATGATGAAATGTAGTGAACCCAGCACCAACCCTTGTGGCACTCTACTGGTCACAGTCCTCCAGTCTGAAAAACAACCCTCCACCACCACCCTCTGTCTTTTACATTTGAACCAGTTCTGTATCCAAACGGCTAGTTCTCCCTGTATTCCATGAGATCAAACCTTGCTAACCAGTCTCCCATGGGGAATCTTGTCGAACACCTAACTGAAGTCCATATAGATCACATCTACTGCACTGCCCTCATCAATCTTCTTTGTTACTTCTTCAAAAAACTCAATTAAGTTTGTGAGACATGATTTCCCACTCACTAAGCCATGTTGACTATCCCTAATCAGTCCTTGCCTTTCCAAATATATGTACATCCTGTCCCTCAGGATTCCTTCCACAAATTGCCCACCACCAATGTCAGGCTCACTGGTCTGAAGGTCCCTGGCTTGTCCTTACCACCCTTCTTAAATAGAGGCACCACATTAGCCAACCTCCAGTCTTCTGGCACCTTACCTGTGACGATCGATGATACAAATATCTCAGCAAGAGGACCAGCAATCACTTGTCTAGCTTCCCACAGAGTTCTAGGGTTCACCTGATCAGGTAGTGGGGATTTATCCACCTTTATGCGTTTCAAGACATCCAGCACTTCCTCCCCTGTAATATGGACACTTTTCAAAGTGTTACCATCTATTTCCTTTCAGTCTATATCTTCCACGTCCTTTTCCACAGTAAATACTGATGCAAAATACTCGTTTAGTATCTCACCCGCTTTCCGTGGCTCCACACAAAGGCCGCCTTACTGATCTTTGAGGGATCCTATTCTCTTCCTAGTTACCCTTTTGTCCTTGATGTATTTGTAAAAACCCTTTGGATTCTCCTTAACTCTATTTGCCAAAGCTATCTCATGTCCCCTTTTTGCCCTCCTGATTTTCCTCTTAAGTATACTCCTACTGCGTTTATACTCTTCTCAGGGTTCACTCGATCTATCCTGTCTATACCTTATATATGCTTCCTTCTTTTTCTTAACCAAACCCTCAATTTCTTTAGTCATCCAGTAAATCTCCTCTGAACCCTTTCCAAAGCTTCTGCATTCTTCCTCTAATACGGTGACCAGAACTGCAGGCAATACTCCAGGTGCGGCCGTACCAGTGTCGTGTACAGGTGAAGCATGACCTTGTGGATCCGAAACTCAATCCCCCTACCAATTAACGCCAACACACCATATGCCTTCTGAACAAACCTATCAACCTGGGTGGCATCTTTCAGGGATTCATTCACCTGGACACCGAGATCTCTCTGTTAATCTACACTGCCAAGATTTTTGCCATTAGCCCACTGTTCTGCATTCCTGTTACTTCTTCCGAAGTGAACTATCTCACACTTTTCTGCATTAAACTCCATTTGCCACTTGTCAGCCCAGCTCTGCATCATATCTATGTCCCGTTGTAACCCAGAACATCCTTCGGCACTATCCACAACTTTGCCTTACCTTAATGTCATCCACAAACTTACTAACCCATCTTTCTTTGTCCACATCCAGATCATTTATGAAAATAACAAACAGCAGTGGCCCCAAACAGATCCTTGCAGCATATCACTGGTAACTGAGCTCCAGGATGAACATTTTCCATCAACCACCACCCTCTGTCTTCTTTCAGCTAATCAATTTCTGATCCAAAGCGCTAAAGCACCTTCAATCCTGAAACTCCTTATCTTGTGGAATAGCCTACCATGCGAAACCTTATCAAAAGCCTTACTGAAGTCCATATACACCACATCAACCACCTTATACTTTTATCCACCTGTTTGGTCATCTTCTCAAATAACTCAATAAGATTAGTGAGGCACGACCTACTCTTCACAAAACCATGTTGACAATCCTTAATCAAATTATTCATTTCCAGATGATTATAAATCCAATCTCTTTATAACCTTTTCCAACACATTACCCACAACCAAAGTAAGACTCACTGGCCTTTAATTACCAGGGTTGGCTCGACTCCCCTTCTTAAACAAGGGAACAACATTTGTTATTCTACAGTCTTCTGGCATTACTCCTATCGACAATGATGGCATCACGATTGAAGCAAAAGGCTCAGCAATCGCTTCCCTGGCTTCCCAGAGAATCCAAGGGTAAATCCAACCCTGGGTTCTTATCTATTTTCAGATCTTCCAAAATTTCTAAAACCTCCTCTTTGTCAACCTGAATCCTACCCAATTTTATACCCTATATCTCCATATTCTCACTAACATCGTCCTTTTCCAATGTGAATACTAATGAAAAGTATTGATTAAGTGCTTCCCTTATGTCCTCAGATTCCACAGACAACTTTCCACTATTATCTTTGATTGATCCTATACTTACTCTAGTCATTCTTTTATTCCTGATATACTTATAGAAGGCCTTAGGGTTTTCCTTGATCCTATCCGCCAACAACTTCTCATGTCCCCTCCTGGCTCTTAGCCCTTCTTTAGATGTTTACTGGCTAACTTATAACTCTCAACAAAGCTTTCATGCCTCATCCTCACAAAAGCTTTCCTCTTTCTCTTGACAAGAGCTTCAAATTTAGTAAACCATGGCTCCCTCTCTCGACAACTACCTCCCTGCCTGATACATATATACGTATCAAGGAACCGCAGTAGCTTTTCCTTGAATAAGCTCCACATTTCAAGAGCGTCCATCCCCTGCAGTTTCCTTCCCCATCCTATGCATCCTAAATCTTGCCTAATCACATCATAATTGCCTTCCCCCCAGGGTATTGGTACCCCTCTGGTTCAGGTGAAGACCATCCTGTTTGTAGAGGTCCCACCTTCCCCACAACGAGCTCCAATTATCCAAGAATCCAAAGCCCTCCTCCTGCACCATCCCTGCAGCCACTGTTCAGCTCCACGCTCTCCCTATTCCTCACTTCACTAGCATGTGGCATGGGCAACAAACCAGAGTTAACAACTCTGTTTGTTATAGCTCCAAGCTTTCAACTTAGCTCCCTGAATTTCTGCCTTAGATCTCCAATATTCTTCCTACCAATGTCATTGATGCCTATGTGGACCACAACTTGGGTAGCTCCCCCTACCCCTTAAGGATCCCGAAAACCCTGGCACAAGTTCTTGGACGCAGTTGGAGAGGTCACAATGTCTCCAGAGAGCAGCCGAGCCTGTCAGGACATGTGAGTGTACGGTTTAAATTTCCTTTAGTTCCTGTTTATCGTCAGTTCCTGGATGCAGTCGGAGAGGTCATGAAGTCTCCAGGGAGCAGCAGAGCCTGTTGGGATACGTGAGCACAACGTTTAAATTTCTTTTAGTTCTGGATTTTCTTCAGTTCCTGGATGCAGTCAGAGAGGTCATGAGGTCACATATATGGGCAGTTGCTTTACCCAAAACACGACTCGGGTAGTGTCTCGCACCCACCCTCCTCCTCTTACCAAAACAAAATCTGTGCATTGGTTGGTAAGGTGACAAGTATTTTCTTTCATGTTTCATTTGTTTTTTTTTCCAGCAGTCTATTTGGGAATTTAGATTAGTGGGATTGGAGATTAGGGCAATTGAATGTTCCTCCTGCATTATGTGGGAGGTAAGGGTCACTAGTGTCCCTGCTGACTTCATTTGTAGGAAGTGCACCCAATTCCAGCTCCTCGAGGACCGTGTTAGGGAATTGGAGTTGGTACTGGAGGAACTTCGGATCATTCAGGAGGTGGAGGGGGTTATTGAGAGGAGTTACAGGGAGGTAGTTACTCCGCAGCCACGTGAAGAAGGTGGATGGGTTACCATCAGGGGTAGGAAAGGGAACCGGCAGGCAGTGCAGGGATCTCCTGTGGTGGTTCCCCTCGTCAAGTATACTGCTTTGGATATTGTTGAGGGGGACGACTTACCAAGTCATTCTGTCCCTGTTACTCAGAAGGGAAGGAGGAAGAGATAGTTAAGGGGACAGATAGGAGGTTTTGTGGGAACAAGAGAGACTCATGATTGGTGAGTTGCTTCCCAGGTGCCAGGGTTCATGATGTCTCTTACCTTTTGGGCAGCAAGGATCTCTTATTGCAATTGTACAGGACCTTGGTGAGAGTATTGTGTGCAGTTTCGGTCTCCTTCTGTAAGGAAGAATGTTCTGGCTATGCAGGGAGTGCAAAGAAGGTTTACCAGACTGATTCCTGAAACAGCAGGACTGACATATGAAGGGAGACTGGATCAGTGAGGTCTAGACTTTAGAAGAAATGGTGGGGGATGTCATAGAAACTGATAAAATGCTTACAGGATGAGAAAGGTTGAATGCCGGAAGGATATTCCCAATGAATAGAGTTAAAAATCACACTAGGTGATAGTCCAACAAGTTTATTTGGAAGCACTAGCTGCTGAAATGCTGCTCCTTCATCAGGTGGTTGTGGAGTATAAGATCGTAGGCACAGAATTTATAACAAAAGTTTACGGTGTGATGCAACTGAAATTATATATTGAAAAATACCTAGATTATTTGTTAAGTCTCTCATCTTTTAGAAAGACCATGTTGGTTTCAGTTCTTTCACATGTAAATCCTTAAACATTTTTGAAAAAGCTACATTCTCAAGTGAACTTTAACAACAGGTGCCAAGTCAGCTCAGATAATGCATTGAAGGTGTGAGGTTCCCTGTGTGAGCCTGTGTCCCAACATTCAGACTGAATCTATTTCCAAAAAATAGATTTACAGAATCTTACATGGATTCATGCAGTTTTTGAGCAAAATAAAATTCTGCAAGTACAAATTCACCCCACAAACTGTGTGCACGTGCATGTGGGTGTGGGTGGATGTGGGGGGTTTGAGCGTCTGTGAAAGAGCATGTGTATGTGTATCTGTGTCTGAACACTTTCATTCTCCCTCCCACTCCGCCAAGGACATGCAGGTCCTAGGCCTCCTCCACCCCGAAACCCTGACCACCCGACACTTGGAGGAAGAAGACCTGATCTTCTGCCTTGGGACCCTCCAACCACATAGAATCAATGTGGATTTCACCAGTTTCCTCAATTCACACCTTCGCCCAGATCCAACCTTCCAACTCAGCACTGCCCTCTTGACCTATCCTACCTCTCCATCTTCCTTCCCACCAATCCACCCCACCCTCCTCTCTGATCTATCGCCTTCACCCCCATCTTCATCGCCCTATCGCATTCTCTCTTCCTCCAGCCCCACTCCCTCCCATTTATCTCTCGGCCCCCTTCAGCCACCCCCTCATTCCTGATGAAGAGCACACATTCAGAATGTTGATTCTCCTGTTCCTCAGACGCAGCCTGACTGGTTGTGCTTTTCCAGCACCATACTCTTCGACTCAGATCTCCAGCATCTGCAGTGTTTACTTTCTCCCAGTCAATTCATTTCCTACTTCTGTCTGTTCTTTGCTTTCATCTCATCAAATTGTTTTCTATCTGTTGCAATATTGAGGTTGTAAGATTGTTATGTTCGTACGTGGTACGATGGCTCAGTGGTTAACACTGTGTCTGAGTGGGTTTCCTCTGGGCCCTCCAGTTTTGTCCCACAGTCCAAAGATGTGCAGATTCAGTGGATTGGCTGTGCTAAATTGCCACAGTGTCCAGAGATGTGCAGGTTAGGTGGGTTAGCTATGGGAAATGTGGGGTTGCAAGGGATATGGTTAGGGTGGTGGGTCTGGGTGGATTTGATGGACCAAATGGCCTGTTTCCATGCTGTAGATACTGTATGATTTTATATGCCTGTTTAATTTTCAGGTGAAGGAGTCCATCTGTTGTGTGCCAAATACTGCTCATCTTACGGCAATAAGAGACCCAAGTCCAAGAACTTGTCGGGCACATTCTCACATCTGCGACAAAGGGCCAGAGAGGTTGGGGGGGCGGGGGTGGGTGGTGATTGGGTGTGTGTGTGCGCGCACGCATGTGTGTGTGACAAGATGATGTCCTCCTGGTGGTCTGCCAAGCAGAATGTGGGAGAAGATATGGAGAGACTCAAACAGTGAAACTGAAGAAACTTAGAAGATTCAACCTGATGTGGCTAGGGGACAGGCAATTGCTGCAACAGGCCTAACTACTGAAAATCAAGGATTTGTGGGGAATCAAGAGAAGAACCTTTTGATGGTCAATCGATTTACAACTCGGTGAAACTGGTCAAGGTAAACCTGTTTGAAGATAAGGATGATGTTGGACTGATGTGTAAACTCTAACTCCTTATATAGTAAACAGTGAAATGTAACTGAAACATAAAATATGAGAGTCAAGTCAAAAGTTAACATGGGGGATTCTTTCTGTAGTTTGAAATAAAATATTTGTACAAAAAGGAAAGAGTGTTTTGTCAAGAGTATGTTTTGAGTCATTTGTTTCAGTATAAGTTTCGAAAACTACAACATTTTGTGTGGTAATTCTTTCAGCTGCAACAGGGTATTCAAATCTCTTCTGAAAAGTTATCAGTCTCGACGGAGATCATACATTATTTTTGAAATTTGCAAATAAGTTGATGACAAAGATCAGACAACGGATTTGATCAGTAGGTGGTATTTAGTATCACTGTTGAGTGCAATGAAGTGTCACTAAACTAAGTTTCTCCGTGGGGTCCTCCAGAATGCAAATGCATCCATTGCACCAATTTAACAAATAAATGTGTAAATACTGCATGTTCCAATATGACACAAAGAAATTTTACTGAAGAATTATGCCATTGCCCAGGAGGAATCATGTAAATCATGTTTCCATGGAAACAAGGCATTTGAAAACAGGTCTGTGAAGGCATTAAAGAGTTTGGCATCATATCTCACCCTACCTTCAAATCAGACAATAATGAACAAGAAGATGCGGGTTTTAACTTACTTGGGACTACTGAGGAGTGAGACAAAACTAAGTGACGGAATACAAACATTTAAAAATTTGTCGCAGCAAACCTCATTATAATGCTCTTTGATAAGTTCTTGTCAATCACTCTGATTTTTGTGTCAATAAAAATATAATTTATTAAATTTTTCTGATTGGCCAGAATTGTAAGTAAAAGGGTGAGGACAGAGATGCTATTAATCTCAAATAAAAAAACTGAGAATTCAAGAAAAACACAGCAGGTCTCTCAGCTTCTGAAAGAGAAAGGTGAGAGCTTTCATTAAACACAATATTACAGACAGGCTGAAAAGGACTTGGCTACAGAGCAGCAAAGGGAATACACAGCGTTGAGAAATCTGTAAACCAATGAAAATTGGAATAATTTTAACAAAGGTGAAAGCATCCGAGAAAGTTATAAAAAGGTACACAGCGAGTAATATAACTACTTATCCCTGCAGTGAGCTTCTGGTTAGGATTCACAAGAACGCTCACTGTGACTAGCAATGACCTTTGCATATCCCTGCAAATTTGTTTGACAATGATCTTACTTGGCATCTTCAAAGTTGGATGCATTGCATAATGTTCAGAAAATCATGCCACTGAGAAATTTAGAAGCATGAAGAAAATTGAACTAACGATACTAGATACAACTGTGTAAATGTTAATGTAAACTCCCATTCCTCCATCATGAACACATTTTTTCTGATGAATGAATCTGATTTTTCAGTACCTTCTGGCAGTAACAGCACATTTTCAGAGCTTGAATGTCACATTGTAGGATGATATTAACATTGATCCAATTTCACAAATTAAAATCTTTTTATTACAGCATGTTGGGATCATCGTTTATTTTCAGTGACAAGTATCCCCATTGCATATACCCATTGCAAGAAGTATTGCCAGAGAGAACCACAGTTTTAAACTGATGTTCACAATGATCTAATTTGTCAAGTACAAAGAAGTAAATACATTATGTAGAATTTACAATACTGTTTCAGGCCATTTGGTCCAAATGATCAATGGTGACATTGGTCCTTCATACCTCCTACCTCTCATCTAACCAGATGAATATATTCTTCACTTGTGTTCCTCATAGATTTTTTTGGCTGCCTCTTAAATGTCTACAATTGAAATTATTTCATGTGATCCTCAGTATCGACTCGAAGTACCATCTAATTAAGTTTCTCATTAATCCATCAGGAGATTTTAGTGGTGAGTATCTTGAAATAATTGTCCCTAAATTTGAAGTTCCTTCTAAGTGTCAATTTCTCTTCATCAATGCGATTGAATCCATAGTTGCGAGATCCATAAAAGATCATCACTCACACTTGGTTTATATGAAGAAAAATACACCAGCCTGTTGAATATTTAGAAACGTAAGTATGGAGCAAATCCAGCTAAGATATGAATTTGTACAATTTGCCATTCTTGGCTGGTTTGGCTGGAAAGGTAGAAACAATGGGCCACATTTTCTGATGAGTGGCAATCAGATGCAGGTTTCCATTCTGATTTTTTATACAGAGAGAAAGAACTCTGCATTTCAGACAGAATATTCAGACTTATTTTAAATCTGACAAGTCCCTTGTCGCGCAGGACAGTCTGGGGAAGGCAAACCAAATTCCGTTTTTCACAGCAGTCAGTTGCTGCATTTTGTGATTTAAAGATCCAGAATCACAGACAGCCATTTTAACTGTTGCTGTAAAAGGTTAAGTACAGAGGTCAGTGTAGGATTTGGGTGCTCGGATGACAGGGTGCCAAATGAGCTAGTGACAGGGTAGAAGGGGGCACAATAAGTAAATGAATGTCTAGCTTAGGTCCAGTGGTTGGGATATATTGGGTCTGCAGGGATTGTTGGACTCTATTTTAAAGGGGGGAGGGGCGCGGTGAAGGTGGGGTATATTCAGATCTGGCAGCGAAATATCCAAGTGGGGAGTCAGGTCCAGCAGCAAGTGGAAAAGACTTTAGATAACAGGGCCAAAGAATAAAAGGGGTTGTTGAGGGCCATACTGGCGTCGTGATAGTGTCACTACTTCTGAGCCAGGATGCCCAGATTGAAGTCTCAGTTGTTCCAGAGAACTGTAATCGCATCTCTGAACAGGCTGATCAAAAAATTTCGAGAGGATGCTGCTGGGTCAACATGTAGTTGGGGGTGTTGTGGTAAATTGAGGGTAAATTGAAAAGGTACTCAGGAATTAGCCTTAAAAATCTAAGTTTTCCTGAGTAACTATTTAATGACATGTGATGAAACCCTCTAAACTTCCAAAGTTAAATTGATTATTTTGGACAGTTCCAGGTGTAGGAAATTGCCAAGCAGAATCTTCAAATTTCCAGGCAGGTCAGCTACACTGGCTTTTCTCAGAGATGCCATGTGCAATTCTCATCTGTGCTGGAGAAACCATTAAGTGGTGTTTGGAAAATCCAGGCCAATATTCCCTCATCGAGTGGTAAAGCAAAAAAATAAGGTACTCTCTGACAAAGTCTGGTGATGTTTACACTTCTGTTTTGGCAAAGAGGTTCATAGCTCCTTGAAAGTAGAGTCGCAGGTAGATAGGATAGTGAAAAAGGCATTAGATATGCTTTCTTTTATTGGTCAGAGTATTGAGTTCAGCAGTTGGGAGGTCACGTTGCGGCTGTACAGGACATTGGTTTGGCCACTGTTGGAATATTGCATGCAATGCTGGTCTCCTTCCTATCGAAAAGATGTTGGGAAACTTGAAAGGGTTCAGAAAAGATTTACAAGGATGTTGCCAGGGTTGGAGGATTTGAGCTACAGTGGTGGAGGCTGGTACAATTGCAACATTTAAGAGGCATTTGGATGGTTATATGAATAGGAAGTATTTGGAGGGATATGGGCCGGGTGCTGGCAGGTGGGATTAGATTGGGTTGGGATATCTGGTCAGCATGGACGGGTTGAACTGAAGGGTCTGTTTACATGCTGTACATCTCTATGACTCGAAATCATTTCCAAAAAGGTGAAATATTGCTACTTACTGGGGAAGGCTATATTGTTTACGCACATAACCTGTTACACACCAGTAATGCAATTTGAACTAAATGTGACATGCACCTTCATATTTAAAGCCACAAAGTCACCTCATGTGGGCACCTCACTCAACTGAGCCCACACTAAGACTGTCTGCAAAGACTATTTCTAAAATTCTTGACAGGCCATTTATTGCAGTGATTAAATCAACTGACATTCTCTGTGTTCATCGCCTACATTCGCTCAGTAGTTTCTTCATTAAGCAGAGCAAATTCATCACAAGATGAGTCTGCAGCTCATCTATACCAAAAAGAGTAATCTCTGTCTTACAAGCATAATAACAGCAACACATAATACTGGTGATTGCAATGAAACATCCTTAACTAGCTGTTCTCTCACAGATAAATTATATTCCCTTTTATTATCTGCCTAACAATGGTGGCCTTCCACTCTAAAAAATATACAGGAGATGCAAGGTCTGTCATTTCTATAGTGGTAGTTTCTCATGATCCAGGCTTGTTTGTGACTCTAATTCAGGCATTCACCACTGAATTTCTAAAGTAAAAGAGTCTGTGATATAATTGCAATAATCAAGGTGGCCTTGGCTTCAGTTCTTAGGAAATGGAGCGGCCACCTTTGACAGACGATTCCCCACAGAGACGAGTTTAATTCTCAGCAGGGCCAACTGGTGAAGGCTTTGACAGGCATCATGATGCTTCTCCACAGGGATAAGTTGAAAATTGGCAGAATAAGACTTTTGCTCGTTCACCTGTGGCTGCGTCCAAGAAACATTCATACAGTCTCCAAATTAGATATAGGTGTCCTTGGAGATGGAGATTTCAAAAGCAACTTCCAGTCAGCAAGTTTACCTTTAAAATACATGCGCACAATACGAAATGCAAAGTTAAGAAAATAATAAAAATAAAGGAATCATTGGAACTTCTCTAAAAGTGCAGCTCACAAACACAAACAGGATTTTACAGTCTTGCTCACAGCAGTAATGACACCACAACTTCAGCAATTTTACCTCATCTCCCTCAGGACTACAGAGTGTATTCCAGCTGACAAAACTTTCTTTCTTTAAAGCATGCCAGTCTGGTCTCCATGAACAGTATGCGGTAAGTTTGCAAATTTGTGCTGCAGTTTTGAATCGTCACTTGCTGGGAACGCATGTTAGGAGTTTGGTTACATTTCTGTGATAATTTTTCATCAATTAATTCCGAATTCAGAAAATTACACATAAATTGTAAACATTCCTGAGCCAAAACAACTGTCTACATTTGTGGAAAACCCATTTTACACCTGACATTTCCTGATTCTATCGCACATTTTACGCTGATTTATCTTGCAAATGATCTGATTTTTGCTGGGTTACTTCCAACATCCTTTTCTTTTGGAAAGGGTTGGATGCCAGTTTCCTTACAAGTGCAAACCTGAAACTGTTACTCTCTGTCACTGTGAGTGAATTAATCTCAACCTCACTACATTATGTGTGGAATACACAGAGATTTCCCAATACTTCGCCTGTCAATCTGGAAGGGAGGAAATATTCATCATTGACCAGATATAATTGCAAAATATAACTCACAAAAACAGAAAATTCACTGAATTAACTTGTGACAAGTTTAATAATGTTTTGCTTTCAAACGTGAAGTGATTCCTCAAAGAGTCCAATCTTCCCATATCATTCTGGGGAGGACTTTTTAAGTGCTTCATGTACAGTCATGATAAACAGGAAAAGACCAACTAACCTATATCAGCTTGACCTGTGCAGCCGCTTACCCCATTGCATCAACCTGGACTTTTAGCTGCACACAGGACAGGTCTGACCCCCACAGCATTTATCCACATGATTGCTCTACATGTCAAAATGCCTTCCTTTTTAACCCTTAAACAAAACATGTAAACAAAATGTTAATTATCTAATGAAATAAAAAAGCTCCAGTGAGATGGCACCTGGAATCTTGTAATCTACACTATACTCGGGGGAACTGGGGCATAAAATCACAAACAATGCCAGAGTCAAAAGAGTTGAATTCAAAGGAGAGAGTGCATATTCACTTGTACGTCTTCAGTGCAGAAAATTAAGACTAGAGCTTACTGAAATATTTAAATGATTGAAGGACTTAAGAGGGAAGAGAAAAAAGGCTATATTTTCTGCAGTAAGGACAGAGGGGTGGGTTGGGATCATCTGGAACAAGGGTTTCTGAAATTAACTTCAAATTGGAGATGTGATGACGTCAGGAAGGTCTTTTCACATAAAGAGTAGTGGAAATCGAGAACTACAAAAAGGCTGCAGTGCTGAGGGTTGAGAAATAGTTAAAAATTTATTAGCTTCTTGTTATGTAAGGCAAATGGAGGAAAGATGGGCAAAGTATCTTCTGTAAGGTCAGCCATGATCCAAATGAATGGCAGGATAAGCTTGAAGGGTTGACTGGCCTACTCATGTCCCTATATCAATTGTCCCATTACATATTGTGCTTTCATTATGAATTTCAGTGCCAGTATTAACATTCAGAAACACAAAGCACAAGGATCTCAGCACTCCTGAACAGCTGCCAGCTGCATAATGCCTAACAGATAATGCGTGACATCCAAGCAGATCTTTATCTGTCAGGAGATATAGCTTGGTATGTCTCTGCAAACTGTATTTGAAGCGATAGGAATGCAAGTATATTCTCCAAGGAAGGAACAATATGAAACAATCTTTCGTAAAATGAATTTTTTGGAGAGACACTGGAAGCACCTCTTCCCCCATCTCCTTTAATTAATCTGGAATATTTCAACAAACTCCACTTGCTAATTCACCTTTCTAATACAGACAGTACAATAAATCCTTCAAACTAGTACACACGATTCATGTCATCAACACTGAGCATTGAGAGCACATGAAAAAGGAGCACAAGGAGGTGCAAAAACACCAAAGAAAGTCAAAGTCTTTTTTTTCAGTAAAAGACTTAATTGGAAAATAGTAGTGACTGAGAAGTAACCTGTGAGGTTGGAGGATATGTTAATAATTGACTTAATCAAAATCTAAACAAGAAATGATATAAAAAAAACTTTTTGCAGGATTTATGTAAAGGAATTGAATGCCTTCTCATGAATTTTTAAAATCTGATTACCAAGAGAAAGGCTGTGTTCATAACTTAGATCAAAGTTGTGAATGAGTTATAGTCAGACTCCTAAGTGCAAATGAAAAACGAATTTCACAAGTATTCATATCAATGTGTTTTTAAATACATGTTATTATTGCATTATATAATTTTTCTTTGACTCAGAATATCTGCTGACTGATAGCAAAATCATTTTGATGATTATTTTAGTTGTATATTTCTGGTGGCTGGACAGCTGATAAAATGACAGGAATTAATATTATACTTGTGAAGCTCATTACCATGAGGAGAAGGTAAGTCACATATCATTAGCCCATTTCTCAAGAACCCCCTTATTTATTAATTCATGGGATGAGTGATCATTAGCACGACTAGCATTATCGTCCACCCCAAAGTGCCTTTGAAAAACATGGTGAGTTTCTTTCCTAAACCGCTGCAGTCCGTGTGGTACATCCACATTGCTGATAGATGGCGACTTCTAAGTTGTCCAAAACATTGACAAAGATAGAGTTCTGAGCGAGGAAAGGCAGTGGTTTTGTAGAGGAATTGCGATTGGTTGTGTCACCATGCATCTGCTGCCCTTGTCCTTGTGTGTGGCAAAGGTTGCGATTTTGTGGTGAGTGCTCTCCAAGGAGCATTGATGGTGAGTAACTGCAGTGCAGCTTGTACAAAGCACACACTGTTTCAACAAAAGTTTGGTCAAAGAGGGAATAGATATATAAAATGATGCTCGGCTGAAAAGTAGCAAGAAGCATTTGTGCTACACAAATGCCAGGTAATGACGATCTCTGACAAGAGACAGTTTAATCATTGTCCCTTGATATTCAATGGCATTATCATCACTGAATTCCTCACTATCAACATCCTGGGATTACCACTGACCAGAAAGTGAACATGACTAGTCTCAAGAATACAATGGCTACAATGGGAGGTCAAAGACTAGAAATCCTGTTGTGAGTGGCTCACCTCCTAATTCCATGATGCTTGTTCACTCCCCCCCACCCCCGAAGGGAAAAAGTCTCAAATATAAGAAAAATGGAAATAAATTTTGAACATTGTTCACAAACGATGCAAATTGCAATTGTGAATTATTTTGTTTTATGTATGCAGTGGTGTAAAGACGATCTTTATGGCAGTCAAATCTTTCAAATATGCAAGATAAAATTTATCAAATGTGCACCAAGACATTGCTGGAAAGTAACAAATGAGCAAGGAAATTAAAATCATTTCCAGGTTTGTTCTATGGGTTATCTTGAACATTACTCTCACCTGTCTGGTAACCATGCGGTTCTTTCAAGTTTTTTTTCTCATGTCACTCGTAATAAAAAGTTGAATAATTACCTGTGTTTTTCAATTCAAATCCCACCCTACTCACTGCAGTGTTCAGACATTAATGTTTGCCATATAACAAGTTCCGCTGGTCAACAACTATTCCATGTGCACAACAGGTAATGCTAGTCATTTCTCTATCAAACTGTTCGTTCCATTATAAAATATGCTAAACATTATTCTCATGTGCAATGTTCCATGGTCAAAGAATCATTCAAATATGTGTTCCCAAACCTGCTCCTTTTTAAAGGGGAGACTGATACAATAACGATGAGCAAGTGGCAAGAATTATGCCACCCTTTGGCAATTAAAGTTTTTTCACTGCGATGCAATACTCAAGTACCTTAAGTCATCTTGTTTTCATTCAGTAGAGATAAAAGTCAAACAATAATGCACAATATGGAAGGGATTTTGTTTTGGGTAAACATTCACTTTCAACAAATTATAATTGAATAAATCTTTTCCTCAGTTACTGCCTTTGCTGTTTGAATTCGTGTATCACTGGACATCGGAGTGCATCTGGGAAAATTAACAAACAACTAATCTTGGAGGAATTGGTTTGGGCAAAGTTCACAGCACAGAATCAGATAAGTTAATTGTTGTGTTAAGTCTGTCCAAGAGAAAGGCTACAGTAGTGAGTATAGTGGATTCTTTCTTGATTATATGTTTTTGGAGATAAGTCTCTTGATTAAACTTAAAATATAAGCCATAGCTATTAATTTAACCTGGGGCAGTGTTTGTAGAGGAATAAGACGGTGTTATTTTCTGGGTCTGTAGATTGTGAAGGAGCAAAATGGCCTTTGCAGTAATATGTACTTTTTGTCAGATGTGGGAGTTTAAAGAGAGTTTAAGGATTACTGTGGATTATATCTGTTGGATGTGAATCTTATCAGATTGAGTGGATCGGTTGGAGAGACAGATAGAAGCGATGAGGAATTTGCAACAGCAACAGTATGTGATGGATGGCAGTTATAGGAAGGGGGCAAACTGTCAGATACAGTCACATAGATGGGTTAACTCCAGGAAGGATTAGAGAGGTAGGCAGCTAGTGCAGGAGTCTT